>NC_133333.1:96278944-96471173 GCF_042186555.1 Aquarana catesbeiana | reverse complement strand
GCGTGTTATACGCCGGTGCGTGTTATACGCCGATAAATACGGTAAATACTGCATTTCTTTGGACATACAGGTGATGGATTTACATTATTCAAGAGTTATTCTTCTTGATTTATTCTGTGATATTTGGTGTTTTTTTGTGGGTGAGAGTAGAATATTACCCTCAAATTTTTTGGAATTACATTTTGCTTTCTGATGTTGGTACACATATCACATTTTTTGGGCTCAAATTATGAATATTTGGAAATAATAAAAAGCACAAAAAATTGTGATTAATTTTAAATTTGCATCAGCAATGGTATTGTTTGTGGATAAAGACACCTGTGTGAGTTTGGGTAAAGATTGTTGTGAGATTGAGAGTAACAAGTGAAAGTGACAGAGAAAAATATATTTTACCAAAACATCAAAACATTCCACATTCCAGTATTCTTAAAATCAAAATATTTTAAGTAGAAGCAACAATGTTGCAAAGGAAAATTTATTTCAGAGAAAGATACATTTCATCTCAACATTAAAAGGTTTTTTTGTGAAAGTTAGAATTGTTCCATTAGAATCAATGGCTGAAACTTGATTTGGACTAGAATAGAGCAGATTTTCACTTAAAAAAAATGCTGTCTAATTAGCTCTCATTTTGGTATTTACTATAGCACCGGGTAAAAAATACACTTGAGTTAAAATGAGAGCTATTTTCAGGTCTGAGTATGCTCAGTTGTGTTGGCACCTAGTTGTTCAAAACGGGGAATTTTTTACTTCTCAGACTTTTAAACTTGATTTGATTGTAGCCGTATTAGTGCAATTGTGACAGAGAAAATTGAGTACTGTCCGTGATACTTTTTTTATTTGCACTAACATACAATTTTTCAGGAGAAGCTTTTGGGGTATGTCCCCTTCTTCAAGGTCCAAGCAGTACTGCTTGGACCTTGACCTTGACCTTGACCTGCTTGGACCTTGAAGAAGGGGACATACCCCAAAAGCTTGTCCTGAAAAATTGTATGTTAGTGCAAATAAAAAAAGTATCACGGACAGTACTCAATTTTCTCAGACTTTTAAAGATATTTCAGTATAGAAATCACCTTTTCACACAGTTTAAAAGCAGATTATCTTTAAATAATATACCGCATATTTCAGCACCATTTAGGCAATTATATCATGCTGTAAACATTATTTCCATGTGCACTACTCTAGGTTTTAGCAGAGTAAGGGTTTGGGCGCTATTTGGATTCAGGGAACTATAGTAAATTTGATTTCGGGAGTGTTTTCTCACCAGCGCTATAGTGTATACCGGTTTAGCGTTAATTAGCGCTAAATACCATTGCTGATGCAAATTTAAAACGAATCACAATTTTTTGTGCTTTTTATTATTTCCAAATATTCATAATTTGAGCCCAAAAAATGTGATATGTGTACCAACATCAGAAAGCAAAATGTAATTCCCAAAAATTTGAGGGTAATATTCTACTCTCACCCACAAAAAACACCAAATATCACAGAATAAATCAAGAAGAATAACTCTTGAGTAATGTAATTCCATCACCTGTATGTGCAAAGAAATGCAGTATTTATGTGTTTTTATGTGTATTCATGGGTAGTTATGTGTAGGAGGCTCTCTGTGGCTTAGAGGTTAGAAACTCTGCTTTGTATACCTGAGGATCTGGGTTCAAATCCCAACCATGTTGCTTCATGTAGAGTGGTTGTCTCATCTCCCAGATCCTCCAACTATGTCTAAATGTAGTATTTATGTGTAGGAGGGTTCCACCACCATTGTAGGTCTTTTCCAAATACACTAGCCAAAAGTATTGGGATGCCTGCCTTTACACACACATGAACTTTAATGGCACCCCAGTCTTAGTCCATAGGGTTAAAATTTGATTTGGTTCACCCTTTGCAGCTAGAACAGCTTCTGGGAAGGATGTCCACAAGGTTTAGTGTGTCTGTGGGAATGTTTGATCATTCTTCCACAAGTGCATTTGTGAGGCCAGGCACTGATGTTGGATGAGAAGGCCTGGCTCGCAGTCTCTACTCTAATTCAGCCAAAGGGTGTTCTATCAGGTTGAGGCCAGGACTCTGTGCAGGCCAGTCAAGTTTCTCCACCCAAACTTGCTCATCCATGTCTTTATGGACCTTACTTTGTGCACTGGTATGCAGTCATGTTGGAACAGGAAGAGGCTTTCCCCAAACTGTTCCTACAAAGTTGGGAGCATGAAATTGTTTTTGTATGCTGACGCCTTAAGAGTTCCCTTAACTGAAACTAAGAGGCCAATCCCAACCCCTGAAAAACAACCCCACATCATAACCCCCCCTCCACCAAATCATTTGGACCAGTGTACAAAGCAAGGTCCATAAAGACATGGATGAGTGATTTTGGGGTGGAGGAACTTGATTGGCCTGGACAGAGTCCTGGCCTCAACGCAACAGAACACCTTGGGGATGAATTAGAGAGGAGACTGTAGGTCAGGCCTTCTCGTCCAACATCAGTGCCTGACCTCACAAATGCACTTGGAAGAATGGTCAAACATTCCCATAGACACACTCCTAAACCTTGTGGATAGCCTTCCCAGAAGAGTTGAAGCTGTTATAGCTGCAAAGAGTGGGCCAAATGAGTTTTGAACCCAATACTAATACTGGGATGCCATTACAGTTCATGTGCATTTAAAGGCAGGCCTCCCAATACTTAGGCCAATATATTATATATTACTTGTGACACTGAGCATGGCTATGGACTTAGGGCTGGTTCACACCACAAAGATGCAGAGAACATGCGTGAAGCTGCCTGCTGGCTAGGTGGGTAGCAGTTCTGTTTAGCAGCACCTGGGATGTTGATTCAATTCCCCAACATGCTAATCATTGTGTTGAAGTTTATATGTTCTCCCTGTGTGGGTTTCTCACCAAAATCCAAAGACATGCTGGCACTCTATTTGTCTCCTGTCAAAATAGGTTCTAATGTAAGAAAGTTAATTTTGGACTTTATATTTGAAGCTCATTGCAGCCAGGGACCGATGTTAATGTTTATTAGCACTAATCATGCCCAGGGACTTGGACATTTCAAATTTTAGGGTTTACACTGCACAGGTACATATGCTTAAAAAACTGTTGCTTTGTTTATGTGGATACAAATGGACTTTGATCTTTGTCCTGTAGTTGGAGATTTGATGCACATAGCCAAGGCTAACACAGTTGCGAATAGTATTATGTGTTCCTGCTCATCAGGTGCAAACACTTTAGACATACAATACATGAAGAGACAGATTGAAAGATACTGGTGGGCGTGTACTTCTATTGGGTGTGTCAGTGTGCTAACAATACAACCTCTCTTATATAAAGGCCTGCAGTAGGGTGGTTCGTTTGGCCTGAGAAGGTCAGGTTTTTTGCTGTGATTTGTGGGGGGAGAAGGAATGATATTGTGCATATTGACAAATGCCCAACTAGGGATATTTGATGAAATTCTTGTGCATTTTTTCAATGAAAAGTGGGTTTATGTGGCCATGCTGTCAATGTGTGTGTATTGTTCCTGTCTGATCATTGCAAACATCGTTTGGAAGCATCTGCTGACTTTTTACTCTTTTTAATCTCGTTGTTTAATTGTGTACACTGAAATGCAGCTTCCAGCAGAACATGGCCACCAATGTATGTATGTGTGGATTGTGAGCTGGTGATGGGTGTTTTGAATAAGTCTTTTGTAATATTATGTTGGAATGCTTTGTAAGAATGACTTAAGTATGTTTCTATAATCTTGCAGATAAAAATGTGATGTGTTGCCCGTTATACACTGAAATTAAAGCTGTGTCCACTCTAAGGTTTTGTCAAATTTTAGATTGTAAGCTCCTATGAGCAGGGCCCTTAAAATCCCATTGCTAAATGTAGCACTATATATCCTGTCCAAATTTTTTTGAAGCTAGTAAATGAATGTGCATTTTTTTTTTTTTTTTTTTTTTTTTCTGCTGGTAAAATAAAAGTACATTATTGAGCTTTGTTGCAGTGTTTTTTTTTTTCTTCTACTTTTCTTTCTCTTTAGTTTTTGTGGGTGGTGGTTTTGGGAAACTGCAATATCTCTTATATTTTATTTCAATATGTATTTGTGCACCAAAAAACTAATCTCTTTGCCCTGGTTCACGTTGATGCTACTTTGACATCACGCTACTTCACTTGAAGTAGCGCGATTTCAAAGTAGCAAGGTCAGCGTGATTTCAGGTGCTACTTGATAGACATCCGTGTGGCTTCATACACAAATGTCTATTGAAGTCGCACCTGTAATTGGCAGAAGTAGTGCAGGAACTACTTTAGCAAATTGGTGCGGCACCACAAAATCGGTGTCGCATCGATTGGAACAGTGCCATTGCTGCCAATAGTCATGTGATTTGATGTCTCAAATCGCATGACAAATCGCTCCGATGTAAACCTAGGCTTCTGCACACCTGCAAGTAAATGATAAAGGTGGAATATTTATATATAACAGCTGTGGAGAATTGCAGGTAATGAATTCAGCTGGTGGATAGGCAGTGTTGTATGTGTCAGCTTTAGTTCACATTGGTGCGATTTGACATGTCAAAGTGGAGGCAATTGCACGGTTTTAATTGGTGCGACTTTGGGGTGCAAATTGTATTGATATCAGTGCAGAAACCTGCACAGATGTCTCTGAAATGCCCCCTGCATTCAGGACTGACATGCGGGAATTAAATTGTGTGATTTCAGCTGAACGATTTCCTCCCTCTTTCAGTGTGAACCAGGGCTCAAACTGGGCCTTTTGTTTTTGTTATTCACCTGCTGCTAACCCAGGGACATCATTTCTTATTGAATGCCTCTAAATATCATAAGTAGAAATACAAATTTGCATATTTGCAAATAAACAAAAATAATAAAATTCTAATTGTGGTTGCGATCAAATATTAGCAGCAGCGATCAAAAGCGTGTGGTTTTGCTTTCCGACCCAGAAATAAGTAATTGTAATCACCCAGAAGTTCTTGTGCTGGTCAGGATCTCCATCTAGGTGGACATGGTGAGGTCCCTCTTTAGCAAAGAGGAGGTCCTGCTCATTTTCCAGATAAGGGTATGATATGTACTTGTGCTTAATCAATGCAGGGGTGGATGTGGTAGTTAGATTTGGTGTGGGTGGGGTTCATTGATTTGTTTGGCATCCCCACACATTTGCTTCTGGCCCATGTGCATCAGGGATGAGCCGAATACCCCCCGGTTCGATTCGCAGCAGAAGATGCGAACAGGCAAAAAATTTGTGCGAACACCATTAAAGTCTATGGGACTCAAACATGAATAATCAAAAGTGCTAATTTTAAAGGCTTATATGCAAGTTATTGTTATAAAGTGACAATATGAATTGTCGATTCCAACAATACACATAAAAGTTCATTGATAAAAACGGCATGGGATTTCCTCACAGGGGAACCCCGAACCAAAATTTAAAAAAAAAATGGCGTGGGGGTCCCCCTAAATTCCATACCAGGCCCTTCAGGTCTGGTATGGATATTAAGAGGAACCCCGTGCCAAAAAAAAAGGGTTGGGGGTCCCCCTCAAAATCCATACCAGACCCTTATCCAAGCACGAAACCTGGCAGGCCGCAGGAAAAGACGGGGGACGAGAGAGTGCCCCCCCTCCTGAACCATACCAGGCCACATGCCCTCAACATTGGGAGGGTGCTTTGGGTGGTCCCCCCCAAAGCACCTTGTCCCCATGTTGATGAGGACAAGGGCCTCATCACCACAACCCTTGCCCGGTGGTTGTGGGGGTCTGCGGGCGGGGGGCTTATCGGAATCTGGAAGCCCCCTTTAACAAGGGGACCCCCAGATCTTGGCCCCCCTGTGTGAAATGGTAAGAGGGTACAAAAGTACCCATACCATTTCACATAAAAAGTGTCAAAAATGTAAAAAAATGACAAGATACAGTTTTTGACAATTCCTTTATTTAAATGCTTCTTCTTTCTTCTATATTCTATCTTCTATCTTCTTACTTCTATCTTCCTTCGGTTTCTTCCTCCATCTTCTTTTTCTTCTTCCTCCGATCCTCTGCTTCTTGCTCCGGTGTTCTCGTCCGGCATCTTCCACCATGGCGTCTTCTTCCCTTCTTCTTGCTCGGGGCACTTCGCATCCATAATGGGAGGCTCCCGCTGTGTGATGCTTCTCGTCTTCTGACGGTTCTTAAATAACGGAGGGCGGGGCCACCCGATGACCCCGCCCCCCCTCTGACGCACGGGGACTTCCCTGTCTGTCCCCTCTGACATCACGGGGAAAGCCTCGGGGAAGTCCCCGTGCATCAGAGGGGGGCGGGGTCACTGTTCTAAACACGGGAAACATGCGCTCCTTGACAGGCATACTATAGACACCCCCCAGGTACGAAATTTAAAGGAATATTACACGTTTATTGTTTCCCTTTAAGCATTATTAAAATCACTGCTCCTGAAAAAACAACCCTTTTTTAATTTTTTTTTTGCATTGATACATGCCCCTGGGGCAGGACCCGGGTCTCCAAACACTTTTTATGGCAAAGAACTTGCATATTAGCCTTCAGTGAGAACTTTGGATATTGCAGGTTCGAGCCCCATTGACTTCCACTATTCCAGCATATGTGATCTGACAGGCGTTATTGCCGGCAATAGCGCTGCTTTCCATTTGCATTAGCGCTGACTTTCTGAGAGTTGAAGTCTTTCTGGCCTTTTTTGAAAGCTATTTTTTGGTACTCCAGGATAATTATTTGGCGCTATAGTAAATGACCCCCCTTGTGTCTAATTTTCACTTTTAAATAGATCAATCTCATATATATGTGCAAAACAAAAAAAGGGGGAGACGACCCCCATATAGCCACCTGTAGACTTGATATAACATCATATTCATTTTTTTAAACCTATATTGCACCAAATAATGAGGGTGACACCTCTCAATGTAATGCCTTGTGTCATTTCAGCATTATCTAGTTGAGTGCAGATTGTGTCTAGCATTCATTTTTAAATAGATAAAACTCCTATATAATGACAAAACAAGAAAAAAAAACCTGCCCATCTCCCCCCCATCCCTCCCATCCCCTATCAATCATCCACACATAAAATCTCTTTCTCTTTAAACCTATCTTGTGCTAAATAACCTGAAAAACAGATCTCAAATGATGTTCTATACAATTTTACCATTAGCACATTAGCAACAAATTGTGTCCAGCTTTCCTATTTGGATAAATCAATTTCAAATTATATATAAGAAATCGGGGAGATCCCCCATGTCCCGAAAAATAATTTTTTGTCCATTCTGATGAACTATAATCTGAAAGGGGAATCCTCATCTATATAGGATCTTCTTCTCCCTTAGTGCATTCAATAGTGGTCTTACTGCTTTCCTTCTTATCAATGTATTTCTAGACAGGTCCTGCAAAAACATAAGTTGGATGCCATCATACTCAAAAGTCTGTTGTATCCGCGCAGCTGCCATGATGCTTTCTTTAATGTGGAAGAAATGTATTCTACATATCACATCTCTTGGTTTCCTTGCATCATTATCTCTAGGGCTTTGTGTTCTATGAGCTTGATCGATCTCTAATTCTATCATATTTGGCCATTTTAATAAAGAATTAAATATATCCTGGAGTGTAGATTTTAAGCTCTCCGCTCCCACTGTTTCTGGCAAGCCTCTAATTCTTATGTTATTACGTCTGCTTCTATTTTCGAGATCGTCGGTAGCATTCATTATATGGTTTAGAAGCCGATCATATTCCTGATTCTTTTCTTCCAGTGATAAGATTTTTTGGTCAATAGTTGCCATTCTATTATCTATGATATCAATCTTGTTTTGTGTATTAGCTAAGGCTGATTTCAGTGTCTGTATTTCCACCTTATATGAAGTTTCCAACCTGTATACATTAGACATGTGCACACTGAAATATTTTGTTTTGGAATTTCGTCTTCGTCCGAAAAATACATTTATTTAGTTACTCACGTACAGTTTAGCTGCTCCGTTGAATCTTCTTAGAACTTTCGACAGACACCATAAGCCAAAGATTCGACGTTTGTATGTTTTTCGTTGCTTTGCCTAATCTTCGTCGTTCATGTTGAATGGTCTACTCTACCCCAACAGTCAGCCAACTTTCACATTCTTTTCTCAATCTCCAAATGCAATGGTGGGCGCGGCATCTGACTTTGTGTCAGATATTCATATGGCATTATAATATAGAATCTATAATAATAAATACCCCCCCCCACAACACGGCCAGCCTCTGAGGCTATCACAACACTAGCAACACTAGTATCACTATCAAGTTCACAACACTAACACAATAGCAGCAGATTAATTTGAAAAAGTTAAGTTGAACTGTAGCTTGCTTCACGATTGTTCTGCTGCTGTGCTTATGCTTAATTGCTAAATAATTCAGGTTCTCTGACAAACGGACCAGCTAAGATTGACTGTCTTCTGAAATGATTCAGTGTGTGTGTGTCTCTCTCTGCTAGCAAATCGTAAGTGAAAGTAAGTTGGCTGTATGTGTGTACTTAGTTCTAGCTATTTTACTGCCACTCCTCTTTGGTTACAATTGGCCAATAACATGCATAATCATCATTATTTTTATTTTACTTCCCCCACCCAATTCCAGCAACGATCTTTTCTCTCTATGTCGAATCTTTTCTCTCTATGTCGAATCTTTTCTCTCTATGTAGAATAATCTTGGACTAATAGAGTTAAGGTTAAGCACATTCGACCACAAGTTCGATAGACACAGATTGTTATTGTCAGTGTCATGTCGAATCTGCTATCTATATCGAACTGTTGTCGCAACAAAAACGAAAATAAAGCATTTGTTTATGTTGGGTCTTTTGGTTTTCGTATTCTGCACTTTCTTTATCGTTTGTTAAAACGATAACGAAAATACCTGAAATTCGGCCGAAAATGCATTCAGACGAAAATGAATGCACATGTCTAATATACATATTTATCCAAGTCCTCTCTTGTTGGTAGAGATTTTATATATGCCTGCATATCCAAATTGGAGCTACCTTCTGATCTCCCCAGATCTATTCCAAGATGTTGCGTACTGCCTGAAGGGTTGCCACTAGGTCTGGGCTAATTTTCTCTTACAGGGGAGGCAAAATTAGCTACTATAGAGCTTTCTTGTTGTGCTTGTGGCTGCGAATGCTGAAAAAAATCCTGAATGTCTGGCTTCTGTGCAGATAGGGGTTTAGGGGGGTTCTTCACTGTCCCTCCTACTAATCCCTTTTTTGCTTTCTGTGCATGAGTGCTTTTTGGGGGCATATTGCTTTCAAACTACTTAGCAGCAAAGAAATATAGCTCTCACCTATATTCTTTATACAATAAAAGGCACGTATATAACTTTTGTTGTTGTCTTATATAGTCATATGACTTTATTGGTCTTACAGTTGTTGCACCTGGGTAGGTCTGATAGCTCTAATCCTTGTGAGCCCGTATGAGCCTGGAGTTTTTTAAACACAGCAAGGACTTAACTTTAAATATTGTCTCTAATTTGATACACCCTTAAACCCATGCATCTGTCAGATATCTTGTCATATTCATAACGGAAAAAGAAGAAGCCACCACTAGCTATTACCTTGTTATTCTGCGAGGCACCGTCCCTCTGTTGAGCTTTGATGGTATCCTTCAGTGCTCACCCCAGATCTATACTAAACCTGGCTGAGCAAAGGGAAGGTCCGGCTGGTCCCTATGGCATACGGTGGGGCTCAAGTCCGCTGAATCTCTGCCAACACACAGGCTGCTTAGCAGAGCTGTTTGGCAAGGCTTAGCAAACACGATTTCCTTCAATAGCCGGCGGGGTACACATCTGTTCGGATCCGATCATAGGTAAGGCTCCAGCCGCTCGGTAGAATTCGGCAGGGATCAGCTCCACACGTGGATCTTGACGGGGTTCGATAGAGCTCGGCTCTACTCACATGCTCTCGGTGTAATAGGCTTTGTGTCCTGCCTGCTCATAGGGCTCTCTTTCACTGCACCTTCCAACCCTCACGCTAGATTCAGAGGGCTCCTGAGGGGGATATCTGGAAGCCGTCTTGGTTCGCTGTGAATTTCTTCAGCGCTTCTTTCCTGTCCCAGAGGTATAACAAGCCAGGATAACACAGGGAGATCTGCAGCACACTACAGGGGAATCAGGAGGGATCCATCAGATCATTAAGGATTGCTGCAGCTGATCACCTGGGCCAGGAGGAGCAAACTCACCACACGTCCATCCCGGTCAGTTCCTCCCCCCTAATGTTACCTTATGCTTTATTTTTTTATCTTTTTGCATTTATGTGTACGTGTTTGTTGGTCTCATCCATGCACAAGTTTTTGTGCCTTTTTATTCTATTTTTATTCTATTTTCTCATTTGAATTTTTTATAACACAATTTACATTTATTATCTTTGTAAATATACATATGCATTTCCTTATTTTATCACGGTGTTGGAGAAGTTATTGTGGATTAGACAGTCAATGGTTTGTCCTGTCTATAACCCTTTTTGTTTGGTGGATGTGGGTTCTCTTTCCATTTCTTCTCATTTGCCTATACAGGACGTTTTTTGTCCACATTTGGCCTCTAGTGTTTGGCCTCCACCCAGTGCCATTTTGGAAAAGGTAAATTCAACCTATTGTAATGCATTTACACAAAGATTCAGGAGTGACTGAAACTATAAATATTGTCTGTGATGTCGCTTGTGTCTGTTTCCATATCCCCTGATGGTATGTATTCATGTGAAATGCATTGGGAAGGACTGCTTGTGACGTAATCACACCTGCTGAGTACCCGCCGGTGTAGTTTATCATTTAATGCTGTTTTATACCTGTTAAATTGTGAGCACCTGTCTGTACACTTTTTTATATTATAAATGTATAATATGGAATTACACTATGTATGGCCTTTGTTCCTTTGCATGACAATATGCATATGATCTATGTATGGCCCTCCGGTTCAGCCAATTTATCCTGGAAGTATCTGGGGATTCCATTAATGGTGGTTTATGCTGATGATCTGCCTGGAATCATCTTAGTGTTTATATGCTTTGCTGATCTCATTGGGGATCAGCGCAATCTGGTAAGAGGCTTATTCATGTAGTGAAGGGCACAAGGGCACATGTGCATTTTGAGAATCATACATCCTGCTGGTGGAAGTTTGGAATCTCTTACTTACCTCTGTTTGAATAGACACAACCCTCCTCTCCCTCTTCCGGCTGCAGGTCAATCACAGACATTTTTCTAAAATGGTTTACCCTTCAGGCAAAATCAGGGAAATTTTTTCTCCAGGACAGCCCACTAAAATTGGGGACTGTCCATGGAAACTGCAGACGTCTGGTCACACTACTAAGGGAGGACATTTGGACGGAAGTAAAATTTGGAAGATTCTATAACCCTTCACTAATCTATTAAAAAAACGAAAGCAAAAAGTTTTTCTTTTAAAATAAACATGAACAACGCCACCTTTTTTCCATACATTATTGCATTTCAATTTTGCTGACCTTCACAGCCTCTTTGCAGCCACTTCCAGTCTATATGCATATACTCCAATGGCAGCTGCATGGCATTTCTCAGTATGGGTTTTCTAATGCCCCGTACACACGGTCGGACTTTGTTCGGACATTCCGACAACAAAATCCTAGCATTTTTTTTCTGACGGATGTTGGCTCAAACTTGTTTTGCCTACACACGGTCGCACAAAGTTGTCGGAATTTCCGATCGCCAAGAACGCGGTGACGTACACCACGTACGACGAGACTAGAAAAGGCTGGTTCAGAACCAAGCATGGCACCCTTTGTGCTCCTTTTGCTAATCTCGTGTTAGTAAAAGTTTGGTGAGAGACGATTCGCGCTTTTTCAGACTCGTGGCTTTCAGATCGTTTTCTGCCGTTCATTTTGTGCTTGTGGGTTTGTATCTGCTCTTCAGTGCGTGCAGTCAGTTCGTATCAGAGTTTTCTGTGTGATCTTGCCTGCTCGTTGCTGTTTTTCAGGTCGCTCTTCACAGGCCTTGCTGTTCTTCAGTGCGTTCTGTTACTTCGTTCTGAGCAGCCGACCGTTTTCTAGCCATGTTTCGTATGCGTACTCCTCGTACAGTTCGTGCTGTGCGGGGGCTTGGTGTTGGGGTCCTGACCTTGACACAAGTCCAGTCCATGAACAGGGTGGGGGGGAGTTCATGGACCAAGAATTGGTTGCTTCAGCGTGACCAGTTCTGTCATATGCCTTTGCTCCGTGAGATCCGTGAGAATAATCCTGATGATTTCAGGAACTTTCTCTGGATGACGGACCCCGTGTTTCACCGTTTGTTGGCTTCACTGACCCCCTATATCAGCAGGCAGGATACCTGCATGAGGCAAGCCATCACTCTGGAGCAGAGGTTGATCGCTACCTTGCGGTATTTGGCCACAGGGAGAAGTCTGCAGGACCTCAAGTTCTCGACAGGCATCTCTCCCCAGGCTCTTCTTTGTGGACATTTACTGCTTGTGTTTGTTTGAGCTGACCCTGACAGAAATGTGTGGAGTGCAGAAAATGTCGTGATTGTGTAACCTTATACAAAGCACTGTTGGCTGTTATTTACTAAATGCAAAGACACTTTTCACTACAAGTGCACTTGCAACTGCACTGAAACTGCACTTGTAGTGCAAAGTGGATTTCCCCTTAGGAAATAACCCCCATTTTCTCATAAAACAACAATTACATCACCCCAAAAGTGTTGTAGTGTTGAGACAATAATCCACACATTCTTGATGAGCAATCTTTTTAATACCTGCACAATCACATATGCATTTACCAAAGGTTTTTTTGACAAACCAACATGTTTGTTGTATAACAATTTTTGTGGTGTCATTATCCAAAATCAAAATGTCCATTTTATAGAAAACAGGCCTGTGTAAAACCCACAAGAAAGACACAAATCTTGATCTTACAAAGTTCACATTTGGTAGAACTGGAAGGCTATATCAGACATGAGTATTTAGGAACTGTGTTTGATATAGCGTTCAGATGGGGGGAAATCACACCTGGAAAAGCCAAATTTGGAAGATGCACACAAATTTCCCAATGTCAACATGTGCTATCTGCCATCAGGGGGGATCAAGGGATGTGTTTTGGGGGAGAGAGCCCTTCCTCACCGCTACTTTATTATTGAGGAAGGGGTTGCACCCCCAAAACGCGTCCATTGATCTCCCGTGATGGCAGATAGCACATGTTGGCACACTGTGTGCATCCTCCAAATTTGGCTTTGGGAAAAATCACAAAAACATTTCGCACATTGTAGCACACAAAAGAAGAAAGTGATTTGGAGGGGTTTTAAACTCGCCCCAAAACATCAATGATGTTTTTATATTTTGGAATAACATCATTGATGTTTTGCTTGATGTTTTCCAATTGTAAATTACACCCCATGATCTCCCCGATCAGGATCTGGGCACTTTCGGATGTGAAAGGATCTGGATCCACAACCTCACGATCACCTAAAAAGAGAGGAACCCAAAATAAATTAGTTTTCAAAAAAATGCCGCAATCCATCTCTTATCTGAGCCTGTGGTTGCAGACACTCACCTGTTGTGGTGACTACTTCCACCACGTCTTCTTCCTCCTGCTCATCTTGTGTTGGGTGGATTTCCCCTTCTTCCAGAGGGGGGGGGGCTCTGGTCTCCTCGGATGAGGGGTGTCCTCCGAGTTTTTTCTCCCCTATGTAAAACAAAAATGGTATAATTAGCACACAGATATTTGATGTCAGAACTATAAAGATGAAACATTGCTTGGAAGTGGGGTACAATTGTCTATTTTAGCCGAGTTCCAAGATGTAGCTTTTTTAGTGCCCTTTGTCAAGCTGCAATACTTTACCTGTTTGGTAAAAGCTTCACAGATGTAGCCCCCCCTATAGTATACACTGGAGCACCTGTGTGGCCCCCCTAATAAAAATGGTGTTCTTGTGTCCCACACTAGTGCTCCAGTGTCAAGATGTGAAAACAGCTGCTCAGTGTCCTCTCCTTACACACAATCTAGTTTGCATTTCATTCTAGTAACAAAGCCATCTACACAACCCAATTCTTTGAAGACAAGTATAGGGCGTCAAAATGGTGGCCAAATGCATATGGCCTAAACAATGGTATTTTATCGTCCGAAATAACAATGTGTGATCCGAACGAATAATGTACCCATGAACATGAAAGTTGCCATTTTAAACTGTACAACAGTTCCTAAAAGCACATGGAGCAGCACGAACGTAATAAACACAAAAAGAATAGGAACACAGCACAACTACTTACTTTTTTGCAGCACTCTCCGGATCTTTCTGTACTGCTCATGTTCTCGTAATTTCAGGTCCGACCACCGCTTCCTGAGCTGATCTTTCGATCGTCGTACCCCGAATTTCCGGTGCAGACTCCTGACCACTTTCGCCATGATCTTGGCCTTTCTGACATTGGGGTTGGGGTAAGGCCCATACTTTCCATCATAGTCGGCCTTCTTCAGGATGTCCACCATCTCCAACATCTCCCCAAAGGACATATTTGAGTCCTTTAATCTCCTTCTGGATCAAGACGTTTCAGGCTCCAGCCTTTCCTCCTCCTCCTCCTCCTCGTTGCTGTACTTAGCACTATCCTGCTGTCTCTCCGCCATGTGCTCTTCCTCCACTGCGCCGAACGAAAAGGGGCGGGGAATAGACTAGAAAGAACGTCAGGGGCGGGCGGAGTTATACGCATGCGCAGTGTGTATAAATCGTAACGCGCGCGTCTTACGTACGATCTGTGAGCGGAGGAAGGAGCATCGGAGACGCCGATCGTGCTAACGAAGGTAGGATCTAAACTTGGGCCTATACTGCTTCGAAATGGAAGCCTATATTGTAACAAGATTAGGGGAGTTTGGCCTGACATTAGGCTTTGTCTTGTGTTGTGTCTTACAGAGAAAATAGATGGGTTCAACGACCACAATTTCCTGCCCCTGTTCATAGACAAGTACAGGGAGCTGCCCTGTCTGTGGCAAGTGAGACACCCCCACTATAATCACAAACAGAAGAGGCAGGCAGCGCTGGAGAAACTGCTGGATTTGGTGAAGCCAGTGGTCCCCACAGCAACCATCCCTTATTTAAAAGCAAAAATTGGTGGCCTGAGGAGCACTTATCTTAGGGAGCGCAAGAAGGTCACAGATTCCCAGAGGTCCGGAGCTGCAGCAGATGACGTTTATGTCCCCAGGCTGTGGTACTATGAGAGACTGCGATTTCTGTCAGACCACACTGAAGTCAGGGAATCCCTCTCTACTCTTCCTTCCACGCTTCCTTCCACCCCAGCTGAGGCTTCCGATGTCCAACCTGGGCCTTCCAGCCAGGAAGAAATGGAGGAGCCCAGCTGGAGTCAGGTATAGCATTCTTCTACAGATTTCTGGTCAATAAATAAATGATGTTTATTAGATGTTATTATTGATCACTAATTGCTGATTAAAAAAAGTGCTTTACATATCAATAGACAGTAGTGGGCACCCAAAATTGGGAAAAGAATGAAAACTGCTGGGCTCAGAAGGATAGTCTGTTATATTTGTTAACATTGAATTTGCAGCAGTCAGGAGGTGAAAATTGTGTGTGATTGATGAATAAAAAACTAAAACTATGTCCCTTTTTCATACACAGGAAGACCTCAGCCAGGAGGAGGCTGTGGAATGTGGCAGTCAGGAGGAGGCGGGGATTAGTGTCAGCCAGGAGGAGGCGGGGCTAAGTGGCAGCCAAGAGAAGCCAGGGACAAGTCACAGCCTGACTGAGTCTCAGGTCCCTCCCCTCCGCCTGCCATATAAACGAGCCAGGAAGGCCACTCCGAGTCCCGTGCAGGATTCAGCGTACAGGCTGATCCAGGAGGCTTCGGCGTCCCTCCGAGCCTTCCCCAGTCCTGAAGAGGCCTTTGCCTGCATGGCTGCCACAAAATTGCAGGGCATGCAGGAGGGCCAACGCAAGATCTCTGAGGACCTGATTTATAAAGTCCTTCGTAAGGGGTTGAGTGGGGAACTGACACACAAGACGGATGTCATTGAGAGGGACGATCCTCCTCCTCCTCCTGCTGCCACAGCTCCACCACCACAGCTAAAGCCTGTAAGGAAGCGTGGAAAGAAGACCAAAGAGTGATGACCCTGGGTTCAGTCTGGTCTGACAGAAGATGCAGTCTCTTGTATGACCACAGCCTGGGGACACAGATGTCATCTGCTGCTTTCCGGATCTCTGGGACTTCTGGACCAGACTGCCCTCCCTTAGATATGGACTCCTCAGGCCACCAATTTTGCTTTTAAATAATTGATGTCTGCCCTGGGGGTCCAAGGCTTCACCCACTTCTGCAGTTTCTCCAGCGTTGCCTCCCTCTTTGTTTATAGTTGTGACCCCTTAATAAAATTTTTTTAGGGAAATTCTACTCTCCTGTGTGTGTTTTCATCCAAAAAGGACAGTTTGTTGGTGACGATTCAGGTACATTTCTAAAGTACAATGTGAAATTAACAAGGGACAACAACACCAAACAATCTCCTACAGATTAAATAGAACAACATATTAGTGGTGTTGTGGGAACTTGTCACCAAAAACACACACAAACATTTTCGGGAGTACAAATCAAAATCACCAAAAAAAAAAAAAAAAATAAAAAAGAGAAACACAAAAAAAGAATCTACATTAAAGTCCAAAAATAAAAAAAAATGTTGTTGTCAGATGTGAGAAATCTAAATATATTGAGGGAATCCCGATAAATAGTAACGAAATAAGTTTGTGAGAAGTGTGTGTGAATATGAGCATCAAAACGACTTAATTCTTGTCACATTATAAAGAAGAAGAGAGTGCGCTGTATTAAACCATTTTGAACATTGCAGCGTGACGAAAGTGCTGTATCCATTCCGAACGCTACGTTTACCAGAACGAGCTGTCCCGTGTCGGAATTTCTTCTGAGCATGCGTGGCACTTTGTGCGTCGGAACAGGCCACACACGGTCGGAATTGACGCGATCGGATTTTGTTGTCGGAAAATTTTATCTCCTGCTGTCCAACTTTGTGTGTCGGAAAATCCGATGGAAAATGTCCAATGGAGCCCACACACGGTCGGAATTTCTGACAACACGCTCCGATCGGACAATGTCCATTGGAAAATCCGACCGTGTGTACGGGGCATAATAGTGACAACCAGTGGACCATGCCTGTATGATCTGGGTTGTCACGGCCGCTAATAGTCTCTTCCATGGGAAACCTGTTTGATAGGATGACAATGCAAGAGTACAAAGCATTATGATCCCATAATAAAAATGTCACCAGGTACTATTTTAAAGAAAGTTGCAAATTTAAAAATATCAATACCGACTTATGAAATTACATTATTATATTTAACCTTATATGAGATTTTTGTAAATGGGGTTTAATCTACTTTGAGCCCTGCTTTACATTCACAGTTTGGGTCTTTATTTCTTTCTACAGTAAGGATTAATGCAAATATGCCATATTTCATCTGCTAGATATGTAGTAGAAACTGTTATATCCCATAATGAAACAAGATTTACAGGCAATGCAGCTCTGAGTGCATAGGCCATGTGCAGCCTGTGTTAATACACTCTTGTCCTCTGTTTGACCCTTATTGGAAAACAATCATCTGATGCTTTAAATTCATTTGAAGTTCTAGAAGACCTTTATGTTGGTAAAAGGCTGATGCTTATTTACTGCTTTGGTTGAAGCAGGTGATTTTATATGAACACATGCTTTGTTGCTTAACCAAGAAAATGTACCTGCTTTTTAAATGTATGTCCCTCTTAAGAACCCAATCTTAACTAAAACCAATTTCACTGCTTAACAAGGTTTGAATATTTTATAGGTCATCAGAGGTGAAGGCAAGAATGCCATCAAGAAACAATTGCTTGTACTTTATCAGTAATCTGCAAACTGCCAAATAGGAATAGGAATATAAAGAGGGGTTACCTTGCAATAAATGATCACACCGGAGGAAGAGCACAGTGACACATACCCATTTAATTCATTTTATTTGGGCATTTTTAGAACTGTCTGTTGTGACAATCAAATGAGTACAGAAGTAAAGCGGGTTAGAAAGTTTTAGGCCCCATGCTCATAGGACGTTTTTACAGTTGCTTTTACCAGCGTCAGATGTTTTTTTATTTGCAGCTAAAAAATGCCTCACCATGTTATTTTATGTGTCCAAGCACACATAGGCTTTTAGGAGCTGTAAGTGGCTATAGGCGTTTTCAAGCTACAAAAAACCCCCAGGGCCAGCGCATTCTAGAGACCAGCATTACAGCTGTAAAAACGTCTGACCAGAGTTAAGCCACGTCAAGCGTTTTTTTTTTACTTGTCGAAACTAATGGTTCTCTATGAGAGCTGTCTTAACTGATCCGACTTTCAGCATTGATTTGAATAGAAGTTACATCCAAGTTGGATCATCATGATATGGATCTTGAAAGGGAACCCCATGGCAAAATGAAAGATAAAAAACGGTGTGGTGCCCCCCCCAGGCCTTACCAGACCCCTTGGTCTGGTATGGACCTTAAGGGGAAATCCCACATGGAAAAAAAAAAACAGTGTGGGGTCCCCCCCAAAAACCATACCAGACCCATACCAGACCCTTATCTGAGCATGCAGCCCGGCAGGTGATTTCACAAGGGGTTGGATCTCAGGGTGACGTCACTGGATGGCTATGCCCCATGGCCATATAAGAACCAGCAGAGAATGGAGTTGCCACAATGATGGGAGCCAGTGTTGGGGGAGGACCAAGTCGGCGGCGGAGACACCGTTTAAAAAAAAAAAATGGTGTGGGGGTTCCCCTTTAAGATCCGACTTGGATGCGACTTCCATTCAAATTATGGGCTGAAAAGCGCGTTTTTACAGCCGCTTGTTCCTGAAGTCGGTAGTGGCTTTGCAGCTCATTTTTTTCTGTGTGCATGAGGACTTAAGAGATGGGAAAATATAACAGAATAATGATTAAGGAAGACTTCCACAGAAACGTATAAATATTGTAATGTGGTAAAGGGACAGGAGAAGCCTGTTAAATTATACTTGCTTGTGAAAATCCAATGCTTCTCTATAAAGTCTATTAATTGATTTTGTGTGCTATTGCTGCATCTTTGAATGCTGGAGGAAACAATAGAAGAACAGCTGAACAAAATGTAAAAATACCAAACCAATGTATACCTTGGCTGGAGCTACACTTAAAAAATGTACCTGTTCCGACTTACCAACAGATTCAACTTAAAGTGGAGTTCCACCCAAAAGTGGAACTTCCGCTTTAAGCACCCCTCGCCCCCTGACATGCCACATTTGGCATGTCATTTTTGGGGGGGAGTGTGTACCCTCTTTTTAGTGGGACTTCCTGTCCCACTTCCTACTTCCTGTTCTTGGCCACCTAGGCGACTCCTCCTCTTGGCCTAGACGGCCCCTCCCTGCCAGCGGTCTTCTGGGACACAACACAGGTCCCAGAAGGTTGGCTGGCCAACAGCAGAGCACAGCGTGATTCGCGCATGCGCAGTGCGCTCCCGGCCGTGAAGCCGTAAGCTGTCACGGCCTGGTGCCCACGGTATCAATAGAGGCGCCGAGGAGAGGAGGGGGAGAGGAGCGAGTCTCTGGGGCAGCCACATCGCTGGACCGTGGGACAGGTAAGTGTCGGTTTATTAAAAAGTCAGCAGCTATGCTTTTTGTAGCTATGCACATCAGAGGTCATCAGAGGTCAGTGGGAGTAATAAATACTTTGGGGTCATTGGTTGATGGGAGTAAAAAATGACCCTGCCTTAGTGGAAGTAACAAATGTCCTGTTATCATTAGTCAGAAGGAGTATTAAATCCCCTGGCATCAATGGTCAGTAGGTGTAATAAATTCTCCAGTGTCAATGGTCAGTGAGAGTAATAAATGTCCCATTATTAGTGGTCAATTGGAGTAATAAATGTAAAACAGTATTTATTAAAAAGAAAACATTGCAATTGTTTATCCATTAAAGGTATAGAGCTCCAAAATAAAAAATACTCCATAACATTATACTTTCTCTTTAAAGCTCCATTCTCAGATAACTATAAAAAATATAATATCCTTTCCTATTTGTCACCTGAATCTAACAATGATAGGTGCTCCAGCTGCATATGCCGCCACAAAAATGAAATAATCGGTACCTGTGATGTCATAATGCAGTGCTGTTGTTTCTTTTCTCTCTTAACTAACTTAATCTCATTGCGGGCCGCATCAGCATTATGAATGCCCTCAAAGAGCTAGTTGTATCCTTAAGACTACATAAATGTAATGACTTTTTGTTATGTTAAATAATTGCTTCTCGATTCAATTTGAGCACCCCACCCCCCTTAAATCAGATGCCAATAGCCCTCCCCACCATCAGGAGCCTAGAGTCCCTCACCCTCTCTTACATCACAGTGCTCCCTCCTTACCCTGTGTTGCTTCTGGGAAGCAGCTGAGGGCAGGACTGGGAAGTAGAAAGTGCAGGGTCTGGTCTGGAGAAGGACTGGAGGAGGACTGAAGTCTGCAGAATGCTAAGAACAGGGGAGGCGGAGACAAGGGGGATCTGCAGCTGCACAAAGAGCCACAGGATCTGTGGGAGGAGTTCTGTCCTCCACTCTGCTTCCGACTGAGACAGGGGGCAGAGATGAGTCTCTCTGCGCCTGCACAGAGATGCGAAGGCTCTGCCAAAGGAACTCTGTTCTCCTCTCTGTTGCCAACTGCTGAGGCAAAGTGGGGGCGGAGTCACGGTGGGTGTGAAGGCGAGGTGTGAAGGCCACATGAAATGAGGTGTGAAGGCCACATGAAATTACCTGGTTGGTCAGATTTGGCCCACAGGCCTTGTGTTTGACACATGTGCTGTAAGTGAATTGGACCATAATGTATATTGCAGCTATTTACACTTGTGTCTACCACACTTCTGAAAATGTTTTTTACCCAGAGTGGGACTTTAAGGAAACTTGAAGCTAGTTGACTGCTTTTTACTTTTTAGATTTGCTTAGGTCTTCCTATTTATTTACCTTACAGAATAATCTCACATGTGCCAAACAGGAGATACTGCACAAGCAGTCATGAAAAGCTCTGAAATATAAGGTAAGGAAAACCATATTGTGTTATTTTGTGCTCTCTGCTCATAATTTAGCTCATTTAAAAAAAACTGGGGCGAAAAAAATTGGAGGAAAATGAGAGCAATTGACCATATTAACCAGTCTGCTTAAATCTAAATAAAGCAAGGAATCTAAGTGCTGTGGGAAACTTTGCTATCGTTTTCTTTGCTCCAGATTTCCTAAATTAGCCCCTACTCTCTACTAGTGAGGAACTCACAGATGGTAAGTCCATAATATTGAATACGCCAAGGTACCAAATGCCCAAACCACAGAACAAACCTGTTTCATACTGAGGCCAATGCTTCACAAAGTACATACAGACAACTTCTGAGATGCTGCCAACCAAAGGCGGCTGGTGACCTTTATTTAATGAGGCAAAGAGCAAAGGCAGTAAAACCAATCAGCAACTACAGTATCTTTCATTGTTCTAATTACTCTAAACAGATTAGACATTAATGAGAAATAGTTTACCTACAAAGTTTGTATATGTAACATAATTTATCCAGACTATAGACAAGGCAGGCTGATATGAATTGAGCTAAAAGGTGAATTCTAATTGTCTGTTGTGAGTCACTGCATAAAACTGCTCTTTGCACTATTTTAGTAAATAAGACTGAATCTTTGTTGAAGGTTGGCTGCCCAGCAGCTGATTTTAGGCTCCTCCATGCTTACAATTGCAGCTGTACAAGCTATGTTTTTTAATTTAGGTCACTCTTCTTAAAGTGGTTTTATGCCCTGCTTTGTGATTTTTACCTACAGATAAGCCTATAATAAGGCTTACCTGTAGGTAAAATGAATATCTCCTAAATGTACACAGTTTAGGAGATGTCCATCCTGCATGCTGCCGCTGACATCAGCGGAGCATGCGCTACGAAGGTCCGGCGTATCTTGCCGGAACTTCAGAGCTTCTTGCCTAAATCGAGGGCTCCCTCATGCATGTAGGGGAGTGACGTCATAGCGGCTCTGGCCACTTACAGCGCTGGAGCCCACGAACCCAGAAAAGACGCCGGAGGAACATCAGCCTCCTCAGCGGTGACCGGGCGCTGCGGTGGGGGCTTCATTCTAAGGTAAGTATTTCATAATGTGTTAGTATACAATGCATACTAGCACATTATGCTATTGTCTTGCAGTTTTTTTTCTGTCCCCCCCCCACACCAAGGGTTTACTACTGATTTAAAGAAGACACAGTGGTTGATTTACTAAAAACAAACAGGCCGTTCACTTTGCCAGGCGAACTTTCCCCAAAGCTTAGAGCATGTGGTAAAGTTTTACTTTGCAAAGAATACCCAACCACATGCATGTAAAGTAAAAAGAACATTTTTGCTTGCGCATGATTGGATGATGGAAGTGAGCAGAGTTTCACCTCATTCATTTGAAATTTCCTTTGAAAAATGCAACTTTCCTTGCAAAGTAAACAGCCTATATGCCATTCAGGCCGGGTTCACACTGGTACGACAAACGCTCTGACACTGGGAGCTTGTGTCGCATGACACGTGAAAATCAATGTTTCCCTATGGGAGCCATCTTAACTGGTCCGACACACAAGTCGGACCAACTCTGAAAATGCTCCCTGTACTACTTTGATCCGACTTTGATCCTACTTCAGCCCATTAAATAACACTGAAGTCGGATCAAAGTCGGATCGCCGTCCTAACTGATCCAACTTTAGCATGCGACTTGTGCTCTGATGATCTTGAAGGGGACCTCCACGCAGGTCAGATCATTGGTTCCCCCTCCAAGAGCATACCAGGCCCTTCGGTCTGGTATGGATATTAAGGGGAACCCCCACGCTGAAAAAAAGGTATGGGGTCCCCCCAAAATCCATACCAGACCCTTATCCGAGCACACAGCCCGGCAGGTCAGGAGAGGGGGTGGGGGGACGAGCGAGCACCCCCCCTAAACCGTACCAGGCCACATGCCCTCAACATGGGGGATGGGTGCTTTGGGGCAGGGGGCCCTGCGCTCCCCCACCCCAAAGCACCTTGCCCCCATGTTGATGGGGACAAGAGCCTCTTCCCAACAACCCTGGCCATTGGTTGTCGGGGTCTGCGAGCATGCAGCTTATCAGAATCTGGAAGCCCCCTTTAACAAGGGGGCCCCTGGATCCCTGCACCCCACCCCATGTGAATGAGTAGGGGTACATTCACCCTACCCATTCACCTGAAGAAAAGCGTAAAAAATAAAACACAGCACACAGGGTGTTACATTGTACCCCTACCCATTCACCTGAAAAAAAGCGTAAAAAATAAAACACAGCACACAGGGTGTTAAAGTAGTTTATTAAGCCAGCTCCAACATCTCTTCCAACTTCTTCTCCCCTATGGCTCTTCTGCCTCCTCCGCTGTTGTCTTCTGCCTCTGTCGGTTCTTCTCCCCTCTCAGGCTCTTCTCTGCTGATGTCTTCTAGCCATCTCTGGTTCTTTTCCCTCTGTCCTCTGTCTTCTGCCGGGTCTTCTCCACTGTCCTCGCGCTCTTTTGCTGGGTTTTTTCGGTGTGGGGGTTCCCCTTAAAATCCATACCAGAACGAAGGGCCTGGTATGCTCATGGAGGGGGAACCCATGCCGTTTTTTTTTTTTCTAATTTGGCGTGACGTTCCCACTAAAGATTCATACCGATCCAGAAGATCTTCAATCTTTCTGCAGGGAATTGGATATCCCGGTCCCACCCACCCCTGGCTGGGACCCTCTGCCGGTACCCCCACCTCGTCCAGACCCCTAGATTCAAGTCACTGGCCGGAAACGCACAAGGCCGCACTCTGCTGGTCCTTCTCCGCCACCCCATCAGAGATGAACTCATGCTTCTTTGAATTCCTCCTCCGCATTGGTTTTTGTTACCTGGCTTATTCCGTTCATTTTCTATTTCTCTATCAGCAGAGCCCATAGATAAATTCTGCTAACCCTATTTACCAACAGTACGGATTTATTTAACGAGATAGTATTTTTACGTCTTCAATCCACGTTTGGTTATGATTATAGATACCAGATATGACCTCTGCGGCTAGCTGGGATATACCCCCCCCTTCACCTCCCCTTTCCCTCACCCATCCCCTCTTCCCTAACCTTCCCCCCCTTCTTCTCCCCCCTTCTTCTCCCTCCTTTTCCCCATTCCTGCTCCTTCCCTCCTCCTCCCACCCCTCCCTCTCCCCTTCCTGTCCCAAGGGGGGGACATATTTAGTTTGGAAGGATTTCCCCCTTTTTGTTTAAGGGTATATTTCTGGGGAGCATTGCGATGAGGGAATATCTTTGTATCTCTACCTACTCTAGGATCTACAGGCTACATTTCATTATTGCTCAAACCTCCCCGAACCAATAGTTTTACTAGCTTTCTTCGGGTCATAACTATGGTCACAGATATGTTGGTTACCAGTTGATAAATGCAGGTTCAATGTTCTTTTTGTTATTTCAGTTTGTTCTTTTTGAATATAGCTGCAGGCAAGCCTGGGAGAGGGTCACTCCCTTCTTGGGTCTCTTCTCTCCTCCCCCCTGGGGATCTCCGAATGGCTTCCTACCCCATTTTCTCTGACGGTGGCATCCCTGCCTCCTGTGTCAGGGGGGGCCCTTCAGAGTTTCCCAACTTGCCACTTCATGTAGGTGGGTTATACTGTGAATGGTTAAATGGTTAGCTAGTTTTCATTTTGTACTAATTTTTGTGTTTTTTGTGTACCTCCTTCTCTATCTCTCTTCTACTGGCTTTTTCTCCTTTCTCTTTCCTCTCCCTCTCAACCTCTTGGATGCCACCCATCTCTGGGGCCTGGTTCATGCTCGGGGGATCTGACTTGGAGATTCGATCCATGGACCTCCTATATACCTGGGCTCTACCAAATCCATTAGGTAAGCTACTACTCCCCCCCCTAACTCACCCACCATGATTGACATACTTTCACTAAACGTAAAGGGTCTTAACTCTACTATTAAGAGAAGCCTAGCATTACGAGAGTTTAAGCAGTCTAAGGCTGACATTATTTTCATTCAGGAGACACATCCTGCTAAAACGGGCACCATGACATTCGCGCGTAAACACTTTCCTCAAATATACCAGACCTCCGGTCCACATAAACGAGCAGGGGTAGCAATCCTTTTTAAGCAAGGTTCCCCTTTCCAGTTACAATCTCTATATTCAGATTCATTAGGACATTATCTCATCCTTCGAAGCTTATGGAAAGGCGCCAATATCACTCTATGCAATGTCTATGCCCCTAACACAAATCAAATCTCCTTTCTGTCCAAAGTCTTTAATCGCCTTTTTGTGGCTCCTCACCAGTATCTGGTGATTGGAGGGGACTTTAACCTGATCTATTCCCTAAGTCTTGATAAACATTCTATGGGTCAGGGGAAAACCCAAGTAACTACCTATAAGCCATCCTATTTCGCCAACTAATTAGAAAATATGCCCTGTTCGACACTTGGCGTACCACTTATCCATCAGCTAAACAATTTACTTTCTACTCCCATCCCCACAAGTCCCACTCACGACTAGATTACTTTTTTGTCAATGGTCCCTGAGAACATGCATGGACTCGGATATTCAGGCTATCTCATGGTCGGATCATGCCCCGATTACACTTTCCCTGGCACTTTTCCCAGGCTCCTTTCGTAAATGTCATTGGCGTCTGAACGACTTTCTACTTAAACACGACCCATCTAGAGTGGAATTGGAACAAACCCTGAAGCTGTATTTTGCAGAAAACTGTTCCCCTGAGGTTTCCACTTCATCTTTGTGGGAGGGTCATAAGGCGGTCTTCAGAGGTCAATGTATATCGCTCTCCACTGCCCTGAAACGGAACGCCAATCCCATCCTACCAAAATAGCCCAACTTTTTCATGATTACTACTCAGCTCTGTATAATGACCCAAGTGTTTCGCACAACCCACCTCCCTCTGACCTATCCCAGGCCATCTACACCTATTTAGCAGACACTGATACACCTAGGCTCTCCTCTTCTGCCCTGGAGACTCTTAATGCCTATATTACAGAAGAAGAAGTGACGGATACGTTTAAATTGTTACCAAATAACAAAGCCCCTGCACCTGATGGACTACTGTACCTTTACTTCAAGACATTTCTACCACTTCTACTCCCCCACATGACAAACCTCTTTAACCTATTTCTCTCTGATACACCTATCCCTAGAGATATGCAAAATTCTTACCTTACACTAATCCCAAAACCAGGAAAAGATCACACCCTCTCATCCAATTATAGACCAATAGCACTCCTCATTATAGATTTAAAAATTTTTACGAAACTGTTGGCGAACAGATTAAACAACTTTATGCCGTCTTTGGTCCATAAAGACCAAGTAGGATTTATTCCTCTCCGACAGGCAGGAGATAACACCCGGAGGGTCATCGACCTGGTGGAGGTTGCAAACAGGAACAATTTGGAGGCAGTGCTGCTCAGTTTAGATGCCGAAAAAGCCTTCGATAGGCTAAGTTGGCCTTTCCTGTTTGCGACTCTCAGTCGGGCTGGTATTGAGGGCCCATTCCTCCGAGCTGTCTCCCATCTATATTCGGCCCCTACTGCCCAGTTTCGTACTCAGTTCGCCACCTCCCCTACTTTTCAGATCTCTAACGGGACTCGTCAAGGCTGCCCACTCTCCCCTCTTCTATATGCCCTATGTATTGAACCTTTAGCAGCCCATATCAGAAACAACCCAAGTATACATGGTATCCCAGTCCATACTAGAGATTTTAAGATTTCCTTATTTGCGGACGATGTCCTTCTCACTCTCACGCAACCTCATATCTCTCTCCCGAACTGAGTTGGATCGGTATAGCATCCTCTCGGGTTATAAAACGAATAGTTCAAAAACGGAGGTCCTTCCTCTCAATTTATCCCATCAAACGTTATCAGCACTTTCACAAGCATTTAACTATTCGTGGCAGTCATCTTCCTTAAAATACCTCGGGGTACATATCACACCCACATACGACACTCTATATAAAACCAACTTCCCCCAACTGTTTACCTTTATTAGAGCCTCCCTGACCAAATGGAAGTCTTTGAAATGATCCCTTTTCGGCCGACTTGCGACCCTAAAGATGACGGTCTTACCTAAACTTTTATATCTTTTTTAGACGCTCCATATCCCCATTCCATCCTCACACCTAAAGAGACTCCAGGGCGACCTGATACATTTTTTCTGGAACTATAAAAGACACTGAATTGCTAGATCGGTTCTATATGCTCCTCGTAACCAAGGAGGCCTGGCATTTCCCAACAAAGCTAAGTATTATCTAGCTGCCCAGTTACGACCTGTAGCCTCTTGGTGTACTCTCCATGCCTACAATCGGTGGACACAGATTGAAAAGTTATGGTTAGCCCCCATGCTTTGGAGTTCCGATGTACCACCTGGCAGCGTACACCTACTAGGACCAATGGCCCTTTTACGTGCACTATGGCGACGTGCCAATTCAGCATACCCGCTTTCCACCACCTCTTCCCCAGTCACCTCATTCCTATTTACACCTAACCTTTCTGACAGCTTAACCTCATAGATGTCTCATTTCTGGATAGATAAGGCCTTATTCCGCTATGGTCAGTTAATTGATCCTAAAACCAGATTACTAAGATCCTTCCGAGAACTGCAAGACGCCTTTAACATTCCCAAACAGGCTTTTTTCAGTTACTTAGAAATACATCATTACGCACAATCTCTAGTGCCGAATTTGCGATTCTCTCCTCTAACCGACTTCGAAAAGCTATGTTTAGAGCGTTTGTCCCCTAAGGGCATGATCTCCCGCACCTATCAGATTCTGATCACAGATTTTTCACCAGATGGACCGTGGCATACCTATATGGATAAGTGGGAGCAGGCCTTGGGCACAGACATACCCCTGACGACCTGGCAATCCATATGGATTCAGGCCTCTAAGAGCTCCATATGCACGCTCTATAAAGAGAATCAATATAAGATCCTATTCCACTGGTATCAGACCCCTGACCTGCTTCACTCCATATACCCTTCGGCGGATCCCTGATGTTGGTGATGTTATAAAGATAGGGGGACGTTATTTCATGTCTATTGGACCTGCCCTCTAATCGTCCCCATTGGTGTATGGTGCAATCCCTGATCCAATCCATCTTTGGTACTGGGGTGCTCCTCGATCCGAAGATCTTTCTTTTAGGTCTCCTACCTGCCACCTTCTCTAAAATATTAAAAAAACTCTTAGCCCATGTGCTTACTGCAGCACGATGTCTGGTGGCCCTAAGGTGGAAAAAGAGGGAATCCCCCTCATTGTCTGAACTGCACTCCAGGATCAGGGATGTTAAAAGAATGGAATATCTCACGGCCTCATTAAGTGATACTCTTGATAAACATAATCGTATATGGGAACCTTGGGTCCTGCTGGAGACTCCTGCGACCTAATGCTCTGCATCCCTTGTGTACCTTTGGCTGGCTTCCTCTCGGGCTGTCCTGGGCTCTAGAGGTGGATGGTTGTCCTCTCTTTCTCTCTTTTCTTATCTACTCTTTTACTTTCTCCACCTCTTCATTATAATTTTCTCCCCTTTTTTATATGTTTGTGCACCTATGTAAAGGGTAATATTGGATGTACTATCAGAGATGTATGATGATCTTGCATACTCCTTTCGGTCACTCACTATATATGTTTACCTTGAAATGTCCCATCGATCAAATGTCAGTTGATTAAAAAAAGATTCATACCAGACATAGTGCCTGGTATTGTCGGGGATCAAATTCGGATTCCTGTTCATTGAAGTTGGACACATGTCGGACTTCAAGTCGCAGGGCAAAGTCGGATCCAAAGTGGTAGGACTGTCGTGTCGTACCAGTGTGAACCTGGCCTAATAGATTAACTCCATATAATTTGATTACTATAAGATTAATTTTGACTTTTACATTTGTTTCACATTTTTTTTCCTATAGAAATCTCTAAAACATTTTTCAAGCACAAAATGTTTATGAGGAAACATCTTTCTAAGTAAAATTTTTACCAGAGAGTTTGTTAGGCAAAGTTTTTCTCAAATTATTTTATTTCAGATGAAAGAAGGCATATATTTATACAAAAATTAGCACCTGAATTTTAACCTGGGCGAAAAAATAAAAAATTGCTTTTTTGTGCATTTTTTATTTTTTTTTTTATTAAACAGCTATAAATGCATGGTACATACATAGGTATAATATATATACAAACCAAAAGAGTACAAATAGAACAAACAAATTGCACTATGAGAGACAGTCAGGAAACCCAGGGTTTCGACAATGTTAGCAGAAGTAGGGCTTTTTTTGGTGTTTTAAAACAGAGCTGCTTGAGGAAGTACTGACAGTATATGCCATTCAAGAAGATCTACCAGAATCAAACTGTTAATAGCAGCCCCCAATTGTTTAGGAAGCACATAATTGCAGATGGTCTTTCAGGTAGAGGTAGATATGAGCTTACCATGCTGCTCTCTTTATTTTCTCAGTAGTAAAAGCTGTTCTTCCTAACTTCTTTTGATGCATTGTATTCATTGGTGTTTTCTTCACTGTGCAGCTGGAGAAATCAAATGTTCTCCTACCCTGTCTTCAACTTACAGAAGATAATGTATTGCACAAGTATCCTGGGGGTTGTCTCTGGGCCTGAATACACAGACTCTTGCCTGCATCAGAACTGCTTTTCACTCCATACAAGTTAATAGGAATGCCAAAGCAGCTTGATTCAACTTTAGAAGGAGATCAATGGCAGGCCAGGAGGAGGTCAACTGTAGGTCAAGTTAATAAATAAAGGAACTTAGATAAAACGTATGTAGTGTTTTCCCCCAAAAGGAACCGCTAGATGTGTTAGGTCCCTTGTGCCTGTGCCCATGACTCTGTGAATTGCACCACACTGACATGTATTTTGGTGGAGGCCGAAGTGATGAGTGGGCTTCCCTTGTGGCTCTGGTCAAGCACACCTGAATGTAAGTGTAAGTGCTGGAAACCTGGATAGCAGATGATGATCAGTAGAGGTGTTTTGCAGAGATTGTGATGAATGCAGTAGAAGGATGCCTCATGATTAACTGTGGTAGGCAGTCCACACACTGGTAGCATGAAGTCCAGGGTACAACTTGAAAGGCAGATCTAGTAGGCAGGGTAGCCAGGATGTGATGCTAGTAGTCAGGAAGATGTGCTCTAGAAGCTGAGCCAAGATCATACATGGTCAAAGGACTGAAAGAGGAGACATGGTCAAAAGCCAGGCCAGGTTAATACACAGGTAGGCAGTAGTAACAGTGGCTGGATCCATTGTCAATGCGGGGTCATGCACAGATAAGAAGCTGATAACAGAAGCAATGTCTGGAGGAAGCTGGGTCATCCATGGGAGATTAAACAGAAGAACAAGCAGCAAATAGGGAGCTTGGCACCAGTCCTAAGACTTGGCATGCATGGCATGCACCAGTGCATGCATGTGCACCAGCGTGAGCAGATGTGTACACGTTAATGTGCCCACATGTATGCCCACGCAGCTTACTGGCAGGAATTCCCTTTCTGTGTACTAGCGCATGTGCATCTCCAGTACATCCTAAGCCAACACTCACTCTCTGACACTAATGGAAAGCGAGAAATATTTTTTGCAGAGGTCTGGATATAAAGCATAATGACTTAAAGTGTATAGGGAACCCAGAATACACAGCAAATGGTTAGACAATAGCGAGAATTATCAGAAAAAAGTATCCTACTATAAACAGTAAGCAAGTTCTACTGCAAAGAAAAAAAAAGTTGGAGAAATACACTACAGTGATTAAAAAAGTGTAGGAATGTGCTGTAATCACAATGATAGGTAAAAAAACACAACCCCATCTGCATACCCCATCCATAATTTGTAACCCTAACCGAGGGAAAGATGTACCTGACTATCAGTTCAGCAGTCAGTAGGAGCCTATTCTACTCCTTCTGCTGGCCAGGTTGTTGGAGCTCAAAATTGTATGTTGGAACACTCGGAATTGTGTCCCTTTAAGAGCTGATGCAGGCAGTAACACAGTGTGTGGGGGTTACTAAAACTACTGGAGCACACAGAAACACAGAATCTGGTGCAGCTGTGCATAGTAACTAATCAGCTTCTAACATAGGCTTGTTCAGTTAAGCTTTGCTAAAACCTATATACAAAAAAGGATTGTGCTAGGTGCACGTGCTATGAAAACTCAATAAATGTTATGAATAAATTCTACCGTGATGGAGGTCCTGCTGCTGGACACTATAACCCCGATATAAGGGCAAAAAGCAATATGTACATATATATAAAGTGCAGCGCTGGACAAGATGAATAAGTTATTATCAAAAATGAATAAATACAGTGTAAGTGAAATGATAAAAAATCAACACAGCATACAATAACGTGTACTTTAAATTACTCAAAAAAATATAATGAAAGTGATTCAAAACAGTGATAAGTCCAAAAATGTGAAAAGTCCAAAAAAAATATTCCAAAGTTGATCGCATATGTGAATAGCATACTAAAGGATCCCAATATAATACTCCAACTGAAATAGTGCAGCCCGTCACCAGGTGTAAGAAAAATGGAGGGTTACCAAAAAGCCTGCGACCGCCCTTACTCAGGGGGGTCAATACAGGCTTAGTAGAACTTCACGATTGAATGTAAGCTGATGGTCCTCAACTCTCCTTCCTCCTTCCCAAGAATGTCCTTAGCGACGGCGGGGAACACTCCAGACAGTGAAGTGACAGGATCCCTTGAAAGCTCAGGCACTCCAACAAGTAAACCATGTTAAAGAAAAAAGGGGGATTCCCATAGTGTAGATTGCAAAAATAGATTTATTTAAAAAAATGCTGTATACATGGCTCGTTTACAAGATAAAAAACAGCAGAAATCCAATCAGGAATAAAAAAAGGCTGTTCGCCTTTTAAAATTGAATCGCGCATGCGCGATACGAGTTCACGTTGTGACCCTACGGTCGTTTCGTCACACTTGTCCTCATCAACATGGGGACAAGGTGTTTTGGGGGGCTACCCCAAAGCACCCTCCCAATGTTGAGGGCATGTGGCCTGGTATGGTTCAGGAGGGGGGGCGCTCTCTCATCCCCTCTCTTTTCCTGCAGCCTGCCAGGTTGCGTGCTCGGATAAGGGTCTGGTATGGATTTTTGGGGGGACCCCACGCCGTTTTTTTTTGGCGCGGGGTTCCCCTTAAAATCTATACCCGACCTGAAGGGTTTGGTATGGAATTTAGGGGGACCCCCACATCATTTTTTTTTTATTTTGGCAGGGGTTCCCCTTAATATCCATACCAGACCTGAAGGGCCTGGTATGGAATTTAGGGGGACCCCCACATCATTTTTTTTTTTTAATTTTGGTTCGGGCTTCCCCTGTGGGGAATTCCCATGCCATTTTTATCAATGAACTTCTATGTGTATTGTCGGACTGGCAATGCAATAGCCGCGAGTAGTTTTAAATGGCTTTTTTCCTTCGAAATGTCATTTTGCTGTCAGACTGTTCTAAACTCGGGAAACATGCGCTCCTTTACAGGCATACTATAGACACCCCCCAGCTACGAAATTTAAAGGGATATTACACTTTTATTGTTTGACTTTAAGCATTATTAAAATCACTGCTCCTGAAAAAACAGACGTTTTTAAAACTTTTTTTTGCATTGATCCATGTCCCCTGGGGCAGGACCCAGGTCCCCAAACACTTTTTATGACAATAACTTGCATATAGGCCTTTAAAATTAGCACTTTTGATTTCTCCCATAGACTTTTAAAGGGTGTTCCGCGGCATTCACTGTTTGGCGAACTTGCGAACAGCCAATGTTCGAGTCGAACGTGAGTTCGACTCGAACTCGAAGCTCATCCCTAATTGTCACAAACTGATTCTTCCTGTTAAGAGGTTGTTTCCTGCCCCTGCTTAAGGGTCAGGAAGCCCCTCAAGGCTATATATGTGGATGTCTTACAGGATGTGAAGGAGAGTGTGTCCAGACACATTCTTTGCAAGCCAGGAGGTGCTGGAGGCTGATTTTGTGTTGTGTCCATCCATCCATGCTGAAAAGGGACAAACAATAGGCAAGTGTTAGTGCACTGTGTAGCTCACTGTTTTTTATATTACTGTCACTCCTGTGTGAGCACTCCTGTGTGGAGATCAGAGATAGCTGTCAGAGGCTTCTCTGATTCACTGAAACTTTCTATTTGCATACTGCAATATACTTGAGCTATTCTCAAGTGTATGAGAGCAAAGCTCATTTTATTATAACCTATCAAGTGACTGGTTTGTGTTGAAGTGTATATCTGTCACTTCATTATTTAAAGCAATGGTGTCCCTTTTTGGTCTAGGGGGTTCTTAGCTGGTATTAGCCTAGGGAACGGTAGACAGCTCAGGTTAGCCACAGGATAGGCTTCAGACGGCCATTTAGATAGGTAGCAGTCCAATAGCATTGATAGCCTATAGTCAGGTTAGGGACCAAGAGATAGGCTAGATAGGCCTGATTTGCCTTGCAGGTGGCGTGTTCAAGACTTCTTTACCATCGGTGTGTTCGTCTGTACAAGCGTCCCCAGGAAGCCACTGTCCCACAGATGCATCAGCGTTTGTCCTCTCAAGCCGGAGTGTGTTATGCCTTGCAAGCCAGCTCATCAGGGGCCCCTGCACCTAAACTGTGCCACGGGGCCTAATTGGAGTTATATGTGTTAAAGGCCTTTAGTTATATATCCGGATATATAGATACATATACAAGTAGAAAAGCAGTGCAGCGCAAAAACATACAATAACATATTAAAATATTAAATGATGAAAGAGTCCATAATGTTCACATTCAAGATGAACAACAAACACCACCAAGTGTCCAACTAAGTGCTTCTATGGATGAGATACAAGGTAATCATGTGACAACCTCCACCAGCGATATTCCTAGCAGCTCACCTCAATGAATGGACCCCTGAGTAAATCAGACAGGTCACAAAGGCAGTTCCCTCACAAGGGTATAATGGCTGGGTCACTGGATATGCTGAACGCTGGAGAGGAGTGCATACTACAGGTTGTGAGATCCCTTGTGCTCTGGTCAGTTCACACGTACATGGAATCGAAGCAGCAGAATATAGTGCTCTCCGTTTGGTAAAAGAATATGTGCTCCAGTTCACTCGTACATGGAATAGAAGCAGCAGAATATAGTGCTCTCTCCGTTTGGTAAAAGAATATATTTAAAATAAAAAGTTGCACTTACAAATATAGCACTGTTCCTCAGTGCAAGGTGACAGGACAGGTAGCAAAACAATCCACGAAGATCAACGACAAGACACGAGTGACGTCACAGGCTAGTCACATGGTTCAGTGCACGTTGCGTCCAGGGGGCGGGACTTCATCAGCGGTGACAAAATGACGTGTGACACCCACTCAAAATTTAACATTAAAAAGCGGAAAGAATTTCAGGCTTCAGCGACAAATAAAAAATACAAGATTCAACAACTATCTACTTGTGCGACTATTGGTGTTGTTTACATGCTCGAATGTGAGTGTGGCCTGCAAAATATTGGTAGGACCTCTAGACCTCTTCATGTTAGATTAGGGGAGCATGTAAACAACATCAAGAAAGAACTAAAATCACACAATGTATCCAGGCATTTCAAATTGGTTCATAACCAGAACCCTAGGGCTTTGAAATTCTGGTGGGACATCACATCCTTTGAATAATATTTGGCTGCTAAACTTTAATCCCACGACGTCTAAGGTGGGATGTGCCACCTAATGATGGCTTGATGGATGAGGAATCCACGAAAGAATGAGGAGATTTCTTTATTAAGAAAAAAAAATTGCTTGATGTTTTACTTTTACGTAAACAAAGGGAAATGAACCATTTAGAGTCACAGATTTGAGATATTAAAAATCTTATGGAACCATATAAGGATAGTGAGGAGTTCCTTAGATTATCTGTTGCTAAAGTTCCTAATCAGGGAATTACTGATTTCCCTCTACCAATCCCTAGTAGGAATCCCATTCACAGTTATGACCACCCTGAACAGGACTTTACCCTCAGGGGAACCATCAAGTCCATAGAGGGAATAATCAAAGGGGAAGAAACAGGAGGGGAAGGGGAAGGAGAGGAGGACCGCATCAGTCCTCCTTTAGAAATAACTCCCAGTGTCAATACAATTATGAGTCTCCTCAGAATTGGGAAAATTACCGGCAGAATCCAGACCCCTACACTAACTATCAAGGGAGAGGGAAACCACATTACCCTCGGGGTGGACAAGTTCCCATTTCTAACAGGTTTGCCCCTTTACAAAATCATGCAACATGCAAAGGGGGGGGGATTTTTCAGGGCTCAGAGTGGCCCAGGGAGGGGCCCCCCATTGTACCAGCCGAACCCAGGGGAATGGTGGCGACATACATCTCAGAAAACCCCACAGGGAAATGGCCAACCATGAAAAAGGAAGGAAGGAGAGGGGGTAGGAGAGTACAAAATACCAAAACCCCAGTAGGAACAGGTATTTACAACCTAAGTAGTAGCTCATTAAATGAAGATGAGATGCGTGTTCTGGATAGAGGGCTTAAATTTGCCCCCAGTCAGAACCTCAACAAATTCCAGACTTATGTGAATATCCACAAATACATTAGGAGTTTGAATATTAAAAAATACTTTTTATCTAACCCCGTCAGAACCCCCACAGTAGATGTGGGCATCCACTCAAATCTTCGCAATAAATCCACTTTCAATCCTTTAACCCCTTCCCAACCGGCGCATGCCGATGTACATCGGAAGAATGGCATGGCTGGGCAAATGACTTACAGGTACGTCCATTTGAATTCCTCGCCGTGCCACTGCGTGTGTGCCGCCGGCGGCACGCGCGCGTGCCGGCCAGGAGCTCCGTGAGCCGGGTCGCGGGTCCCGCGGACTCGATCGCCACGGGGATACCCGCGATCGCCTCACGGAGAGGACGAACGGGGAGATGGTGATATAAACAGCATCTCCCCGTTCTGCCTAGTGACAAGTGTCACTGATCACAGCTCCCTGTCATAGGGAGCAGTGATCAGAGTAATGACACTGCTAGCCCATCCCCCTACAGTTAGTAATCACTCCCCTAGGACATACTTAACCCCTTCCTGCCCCCTAGTGGTTAACCCCTTCACTGCCAGTGTCATTTACACAGTAATCAGTGCATTTTTAATCACACTGATCGCTGTATAGATGACAATGGTCCCAAAAATGTGTCAAAAATGTCCGACATGTCCGCCATAACGTCGCAGTCACAATAAAAATTGCTGATCGCCGCCATTACTAGTAAAAATAAAATTATTAATGAAAATGCCATAAAACTATCCCCTATTTAGTAAACGCTATAACTTTTGCGCAAACCAATCAATAAACGCTTATTGCGTTTTTTTTTACCAAAAATATGTAGAAGAATACGATCAGCCTAAACTGAGGGAAAAAGTGTTTTTTTATATATTTTTGGGGGATATTTATTATAGCAAAATGTAAAAAATAATGCGTTTTTTTCAAAATTGTCGCTCTTATTTTGTTTATAGCGCAAAAAATAAAAACAGCAGAGGAAAAGGATGAGGATAAGGAAGGTGGTGGATCCCCAATATATCAGGAAGGGTATGGAGTCACTTGAGGAGCAGAAGGAGATTATCGTATGTTCGGCCAATAAGGGAGGTGGATTGGTTATTTTGGATAAAACCTATTACCAAGCAGATTGAGTGACCGAGACACTTATAAAATTTTGACCAAGGATCCGATGTTGGATTATAAGGATGAACTGCATGTGTTCATTGAGGAAGGTAAGGCCAAGGGTGTTCTGACTAAGAAGGAGGCAGCTTACTTAGACCCCTTGTTCTTTAGGACTCCCATAATATACTAGCTACCAAAGATCCACAAAGATAGGTTCAACCCACCTGGCAGACCTATAGTATATGGAATTGACTCTATTTCATCTAGAGTAGGACAGTATATTGACTCTTTTCTCCAGCCATTAGTCCTTAAGACAGATGCCTTCCTCAAAGACACCAAACACATTATACATGTTCTTGAATCGGTCAGTTGTACACCATCTGGTATCCTTGTCACTGCTGATGTCAGCTCATTGTATACCATTAATGGGCATGAGGATGCATTGTCTTCAGTACAATGGGCTTTATCCACTTCTGACCTTCCAAGGAAACATAAAAAGTTTCTCTCAAAGGCCTAAGATTCTCTTTATCCAGAAACTATTTTTGGTACGATCGACAATTCCATTTGCAGACAAGAGGGGTCGTGATGGTAAGTCCGTTTTGCTCCCAGTGTGGCCAATTTATTTATGGCCCACTGGGACGAAGAGGCTGTCTTCAAAAATCGCCCCCCTGAGCGAGCCTGCTACAGGAGATTCATAGATGATGTTATCCTAATTTGGGAGGGAAAAAACAAAAGGAGAGGAGTGGAGAGAAGAGCTGCCCTTTGTGAATAGCTGGACATTGTGCCTTACAAGACAATTCCTTTATCTGGTGTCCTCCTACATATTGCTCTTATGGACTTCCTTTGAACCATGGACTGCTTTTTAGTATTTTATAGATATATATATTTTTTATTCTCCATGTAATATTTGGATCATTTCATTATATGACCTTCTGAATTATTTATAGCAATTTTTGCTTCAGTATCTCTGAGCGCCAGTGCATGTTTAATTTTAATTTGGGAGGGAGACCGATCTAGTCTGGATAGTTTTATCCAAACATTGAATATTAATACCAAAAATATACAGTTAAAATGGAATATAAGCACGGAACGTATGGTCTTCCTTGATCTTGAGATTTGTAAGAATGGTGATCACTTCCGCTTGTGCAATTATTTCAAACCGACTGACCGGAATGCCTACATACCCCTGGGGAGTTGTCACCATAGGTCATGATAGTTAATACATAGATATTAATATAGTGCATAGTGCATATGGTCTACAAAGTCGAAATGCAATCATGCGACATGCAGCATTAATCATACAACACTTTTATGTTATTTGTCCAAGTCCATACATGTCTTCATATGTCTAGAGATTTCGTTAAGAAGTTAAGTGGGCATGTTATATGTTACAAGCAATCTGAGTTAGGGAGCATAGGAAAGGTGTTTTCCTACAAAGTGGGGTGAATAGACCATATAGTCCAAAGTGGTTTAGAGGGCGTCTAGGGTGATTACACATGATTTGCTGGTTTCCTCCATTCCTGGTAACTTTATGGAAGCCCAGACTATTGAAGACATGTATGTCATAGACCAAAGACAAATTCAAAAATTTCAGGTACATGTAGGTCATACATAACATTTAATCATTGTGTTCATATATAGGTATATTAGTGGTAGATACAAACAGAGAAATAGACTTCCCCATTATTAGCAAGCAAAAATAGACATTACAAGTAATCAAAAATTAATGGGGGAATCGTTTATTTCTCTATTCCACCAGAGCAAAAACCTTCAAGGAAAGGTTTAAAATAAACGGCCTCGTTTAGGCCTGGGGGTGAAATGGCCTTTCATAGGTAAATCCACCTTAATTCTCTTTGAAGGAGGATTTTGTTCCAGTCGCCCCCCCTAGGACTTGGGTGTATCCGATCTAATATTAGGAATTTAATCCTTGGAAAGTTCCCTCCATGTACTAATGAGACATGGCGGCCTAGGGGGAGGTCAGGATCGCACGTTTGCATGGAGAGTATGTGTCTGTACGCTCTTCTCCAGAACTCTAATTTTGTTTTTCCTACATAAAAGCAACTGCAGCTACACTGGAGCAGATAAACAACTCCAGTTGTTCTGCAGTTGGCAAAATGTTTTGGGTAGAATTTTTTCCCATTTGGAAAAGTAGGGTTTCTCTGTGTGAGCATATACCTGCAATAACGACAAGAACCACATGCAAAAGTACCCTTGTATTTGCAATGTGTTCTCATTAGTTTGTTTTTAAATCCGCTGTTTACAATTCTGTCACTGATGGATGTGGCTCTTCTAAATGTGAATTGTGGTTTGTCTGGCACTAGGTGGCCCAAGGATGGATCAAGGGTCAACATGTGCCAGTACTTTTGAACGATTTTTCTAACTTGACAGTGTTGTTGATTAAATGTTGTAATGATGCGTAGTTGGTTTGTATCTTTGTGCCTAGTGGCCTGGAAAAGTGTGTTCCTGAGTTTTTGCAATACTTTTTTAAAAGATCTTTTTAAGGACTTACGAGTGTAACCTCATGCTAGTAGTCTGTCTCGTAGGTTGCCTGCTTCTCTTATAAATGTATCATTATCTGTACAATTGCGCTTAATTCTAAGATATTCCGAATATGGTATGGAATTAATAAGAGGTTGGGGGTGAAAGCTGGTAGTGTGAAGTATTGTGTTTCCTGCAGTGGTTTTTCTAAATAGCTTGCTACCTAGTTCACCTTGTTCGCTTTTATAGATCTCTATGTCTAAAAATGTTATCCGATTCTTGTCAGAGGACATAGTGAATGTTAGGTTGAAATCATTCTTGTTCATTCTTGATAAACACTGCTCGAGTACATCCATAGGTCCATCCCAGATGACAAAAATGTCATCTATATAGCGGTACCATCCTATGATGTGATTGGTGTACTGAATGAGACTCTCATCAGAGAGAAATGTTTTCTCCCACTCCCCCAGGTACAGGTTGGCATACGATGGGGCACAACATGTCCCCATCGCAACCCCCTGCACCTGGAGGTAGTGGGAGCCATTAAAGGTAAAGACATTGTGGGTGAGGATGTACTCGAGCAGTGTGATAATAAATTCATTATACTTAGGGTCAGTGTCCAAACTTTGTTGGAGAATGTGTCTAATGGCTGTTAATACACGTTCATGTGGAATTGAGCTATAAAGTGTTTCTACATCAATTGTTACTAGATAAGCTTGATCTGACAAGTGTAGTTGATCCAAAATTTGTAGGAGATGACTTGTGTCTCTCACATACGATGTCAGGGAGACCACAAATGGTCTTAAATATTCGTCCACTACTTTGCTTGCATTGTCACTGATTGAGCCAATGCCTGAAATAATTGGCCTGCCTGGTGGATCTGTGAGGCTTTTATGGATTTTTGGAAGTATATAGAACGTGGGGGTCCTGGGAAAGTTATTTATAATAAAGGTCCACGTCGATTTGTTAATTATGTTATTCAGAAAAGCAGAATCTACTAGCATGTAAAACTCTTTATTGTATTTGTCTATAATGGTTGCTGGCATACGACGATACCAATTTAAATTATTCAGAATTTTTTTACAGATATTGATGTAATGTTCATTGTTCAGAACAACCACATTCCCGCCCTTGTCTGAAGATTTTATAGTGATTTTGGTATTGGCGGCTAAAGAGTTTAATGCATCTAGTTCTCCTGAGCTTAAGTTGGAGGGTCCTTTTGTTTGTATTTTTAATTTTTAATTGTCACTGTTTACAAGTTTTAAAAAGGCTGCCGCATTTGGACAAGTGCTTGGTGATGGGCAGAGGTCGGATTTTCTCTTAAGTTTAGATAAAGTTGGGTTAGTCCGATTAGCTGAGTCTAATTCCTCTATTGATTGTAAGATTTGGGGAAGGTCTATCGAGTCAATTAGGTCAGCCGTGTCACTCTATTCAAGGAGGGTGATTAGCTGATCCAAAGCTTGATTTTCTTGAGGGGTATAGTTTGTTCTCATATCTTGTTTCTGATAGAGTTTTTTTAAAATTACTTTTCGAACAAATAAATGAAGGTTTTTGTAAAGTTCAAATTTATCTAGGTTGTGATTAGGACAGAAATGTAATCCTTTCTTGAAGACTGAGATTTCATCTTTCGATAAAAGATGTGAAGATAAATTAATTATGCTAAGATCTGTACCTGAATATGCTGGTGTATCTTCATGAACATTTATAGTGTTAGTTGTGTGTAGGTGTTGAGATTGGGTGGGGCTGGTTTGATCCCAGCCAGAACTTGATCTAAAAAAGATACATCACTACAGCCTGAATCATGTGTGGTATGAGTGTCTTGACTAGTGGAAGGTGTGTCCTGTAGTGTGTAGTGAGACGTAGAAGAATTAGTGGATTTTTTAAAGAGTGCAGAACTAGGATGTAAGGATTTAGGTGTCTTATCAGAAATTTGTTTTTTAGACTTATGGTCTGGTATCAAATTGCCTTGAAATTGGCGTTTAGTACCTAATGTAGGTTTGGATTTGGAAATCGTAGAAGGGGTATTGTGAGACGAGGGTCTATTGGAATTCGGTACTGTATTAGTATTTCTATTTGTGGTTTTATTTGGGTTCCATTTATATGCTTTCCCAGCTTCAAATGCATTTTTGTCTCTAAGAAATTTTTGACCTTTTTTGATGAGAATATCTTTATTAAAGGATTCTAGATGGATCTTAAGTTTTTTTCTCTTTATTTACGGCTGATTTGTGTGTTTTAAATTGTTGTAGATGTTCACATATTTTAATGATTTCTATGTCTAATATCTTAGTTCTCTTGGTATATTCATCAATTAACGTCTCCATGAGGCTTCGTGAGCATGTTTTGAGTATGTTTTCCCACGTTAATTTGAAGTTCGTGTCCAGGTCCTCCAGGGTAGGGAAGATCTGGACACAAAGTCCCAGTGGGTTAATATTGCTCTTAATATAGTCTTGGAAAGATTTTACATGCCAAAAAAGAAGAGATTTTTTCTCCAGATTTTTTGATAATCTGAAGAAGAGGGAGGAAATCTCTGTCTCAATGGGGGTCATTTACTATAGCGTTATGGCGCTAATAGCGCTAATTCGCGCTAAAACGGTATTCACTATAGCGCTGGTGAGAAAATTCTCCCAAAATTGAATTTACTATAGCTCCCTGAATCTAAATAGTGCCCAAACCCTAATGCCCCGTACACACGGTCGGACTTTGTTCGGACATTCCGACAACAAAATCCTCGGATTTTTTCCGACGGATGTTGGCTCAAACTTGTTTTGCCTACACACGGTCGCACAAAGTTGTCGGAATTTCCGATCGCCAAGAACGCGGTGACGTCAAGCACGTACGACGAGACTAGAAAAGGCCAGTTCAGAACCAAGCGCGGCACCCTTTGGGCTCCTTTTGCTAATCTCATGTTAGTAAAAGTTTGGTGAGAGACGATTCGCGCTTTTTCAGACTCGTGGCTTTCAGATCGTTTTCTGCCGTTCAGTTTGTGCTTGTGGGTTTGTATCTGCTCTTCAGTGCGTGCAGTCAGTTCGTATTGGAGTTTTCTGTGCGATCTTGTCCGCTCGTTGCTCTTTTTCAGGTCGCTCTTCACAGGCCTTGCTGTTCTTCAGTGCGTTCTGTTACTTCGTTCTGAGCAGCCGACCGTTTTCTAGCCATGTTTCGTATGCGTACTCCTCGTACAGTTCGTGCTGTGCGGGGGCTTGGTGTTGGGGTCCTGACCTTGACACAAGTCCAGTCCATGAATAGGGTGGGGAGGAGTTCATGGACCAAGAATTGGTTGCTTCAGCGTGACCAGTTCTGTCATATGCCTTTGCTCCGTGAGATCCGTGAGAATAATCCTGATGATTTCAGGAACTTTCTCCGGATGACGGACCCCGTATTTCACCATTTGTTGGCTTCGCTGACCCCCTATATTAGCAGGCAGGATACCTGCATGAGGCAAGCCATCACTCCGGAGCAGAGGTTGGTCGCTACCTTGCGGTATTTGGCCACAGGGAGAAGTCTGCAGGACTTGAAGTTCTCGACAGGCATCTCCCCCCAGGCTCTGGGTATCATCATCCCAGAGACCTGTTCTGCCATCATCCAGGTCCTGCAGAAGGAGTATATGAAGGTAAGATTTTTATCCTTTTATATCACATTTTATTGTATTGAATGTTTGATAATATATTGTATTTCTTCCCTCATTCCATAATTACCATGATTGTAATATGCTGTGAATGTCCCCTTTGTCCTCATGCATGCTGGATTTTTATGTAATTATTATTTAGGTCCTTCATACATATTTGCCCTTCAATAACCTCCCCAGCATGGTGTCTCCTGCCCTATATTCACCTCATGTAGTCACTTAACAATGTATTTTATCAGCTCCATAGTAGTGCTTTACCCCAAACACCCCCTAAAATGTTTTGAAATGTTATTTTTGATTTAAATTCAGGCAGAGTGGCAGAGGCTTTTTTTTGTGGTGTCCCCAAATTTTTTGTAACCCTCCCTCCCCCAACTGCTAAGTCAGCTGATCCCAATTCTCTATCTTCAATCATCTATCTGCTGACTTTGCCAAACCCATACACACTATACCCATCTCTTTAGTGCTCAGATTTATGGATTAATTCCCCAAAGCATGTAGTGCAAGGGCCTGCCTGTATACTTTCCAATGGTACTGTTTAAAGTTCTTGTATCCTATTATGATCTTGATAGGTAATAGCAGAATGTCCAAATGTGCTCAAATGTGTACAGTGTGTATTTATATCTTTGTATTATGACACTTCTTACCTGTCCAGTGGGCTGCCAATAGTGTAACTAAGGAGGGGCTGTTCCAAGTAATACCCTGTATTTAGGCATTCATCTCTCAATGAAGTGAAGAGGGTTACCTGTCCAAGAGTTCCCCCCCCCTATAATGTTAGAAATGGCCCATGAGGGGGGGAGGGGGAATATGATAGGTGTACCTTATACTTTGTTGTTGTTAAATTCCCCTTAATAAATGCTATCTGGAGGTTGACCCATAATGTTTGTGTCTAATCTGCTTGCCAGGTTTCTGTGAAAAAATAGTAATGTTTATTGTTTTTTCCTCAACAGTTTCCTTCCACGCCACAGGAATGGCAGACTGTGGCCTCCCACTTTGCCCAGCGGTGGGACTTTCCTAACTGCGGAGGGGCAATTGATGGGAAACACGTCCACATCGTCCCACCACCCAACTCGGGGTCGTACTATTATAATTACAAGGGGTTTAATAGTATAGTGATGTTGGCGGTGGTGTCGGCTAATTACGACTTCTTGTATGTGGACGTGGGGAAGAATGGCCGGATGTCCGATGGTGGAGTCATCGCCCAGACGGAGTTCTACAGGCGTCTCCAGAATGGCAGCTTGGACTTGCCACCTCCAGAGGACAATGTTGAAGGTCTCCCATTTGTGTTCGTTGCTGATGAAGCATTTGCGCTGGGGGACCACCTGATGCGGCCATTCCCGATGAGGACCCTCACCCCGGAACAGAGGGTTTTTAATTACCGGCTGGCCAGAGCCCGAAGAGTGGTGGAGAACACATTTGGAATCCTGGCCAGCCGGTTCCGATTATTTATGACACCCATCCATATGGCGGAGTATAAACTGAACCATATAATACTTGCCTGCTGTGTTCTCCATAATTTTCTACAAAAACATTCAGCCAACTATGCTGGCTCAGTTGGGCCTGAGGCCGGAATCCCAAATACATCAACAATGACGGCACTTGAAAGCGGCCGTCCTGGCTTGCCCTCCCTGAATGCCCGTGATGTCCGGTTACGATACCTGGAGTTCTTTGCGGGTAGGGGGGCTATCAATATGCCAGACAATCTGTGACACCTTTTTCAAATAAAAAACAACCAAAAGAAATTCTTGGTGGACATTTACTGCTTGTGTTTGTTTTAGCTGACCCTGCCAGAAATGTGTTGAGTGCAGAAAATGTCGTGATTGGGTAACCTTATAAAAAACAGTGTTGGCTGGTACTTCCTAAATGCAAAAACACATTTCACTACAAGTGCACTTGCAACTGCACTGAACCTGCACTTGTAGTGCAAAGAGGATTTGCCCTTAAGAAATAACCCCCATTTGTGCATAAAACAACAATTACATCACCCCAAAAGTGTTGTAGTGTTGAGACAATAATCCACACATTCTTGAGTAAGGCACTTTTTTATACCTGCACAATCACATGCGCATTTACCAAAAGTTTTTAAAACAAACCAACATGTTTGTTGTATAACAATGTTTGCAGTAGCATTATGAAAAATCAAAATATCCATTTCAGATAAAACAGGCCTGTGTAAAACCAACAAGAAAGCCAAAAAACTTGAACTTACAAAGTTCACATTAGGTAAAACCTGAAGGCTAGATCAGACATCAGTATTTAGGAACTGGGTTTGATCTAGCGTTCAGATGGGGGGAAATCACCCCTGGAAAAGCCAAATTTGGAAGATGCACACCAATTTACGAATGGCAACATGTGCTATCTGCCATCAGGGGGGATCAAGGGACATGTTTTGGGGGAGAAAGCCTTTCCTCAATGCGACTTTATAATTGAGGAAGGTGTTGCACCCCCAAAACGCGTCCATTGATCTCCCGTGATGGCAGATAGCACATGTTGGCAAACTGTGTGCATCCTCCAAATTTGGCTTTTCTAAACATTTTAAAAATTTTTTGAAGATTGGACCACATTAATAAAACAGGTGATTTTGTGGGGTTTAAATTCGCCCCAAAACTTCAATGATGTTATTATTTTTTTTAATAACATCACTGATTTGGTTCTGGATGTTTTGCAATTGGAGATTACACCCCATGATCTCCCCGATAAGTATCTGGGCACTTTCTGAAGTAAAGCGTTCAGGATCCCTCACATCACGATCACCTAAAAAGAGATAAAGAACAAAAAAAAGGTCTCAAAAATCTGCCACCATCCATCTCTTTTACCTGAGCCTGTGGTCGCAGACACTCACCTGTTGTGGTGCCAATCTCCACCACGTCTTCTTCTTCCTCCTGCTCTTCTTCTTCGTTTGGGGGTATTTCACCTTCTTCCATAGGTGGGGGGTCTGTGGTCTCCTCGGATGAGGGCTGTCCTCCGAGTCTTTTCTCCCCTATGTAAAACAAAAATGGTATAATTAGCACACAGATATTTGATGGCAGAACTAGAAATAGGAAACATTGCTTGGAAGTGGGGTACAATTGTCTATTTTAGCCGAGTTCCAAGATGTATATTTTTTTTATTGCCCTTTGTCAAGCTGCAATACTTTACATGTTTGGTACAAGCTTCACAGATGTAGCCCCCCCTATAGTATACACTGGAGCACCTGTGTGCCCCCCTAATAAAAATGGTGTTCTGGGGTCCCACACTAGTGCTCCAGTGTCCAGATGTGAAAACAGCTGCTCAGTGTCCTCTCTTTACACACAATCTAGTTGTCATTTCATTCTAGTAACAAACCCATCTACACAAACAAATCTTTGGCATCCAAGTAGGCCCCAAAAAATGTGTGAAAATGCATATGGCCTAAACAATGGTGTTCTAGAGGCCGAAATTAAAATGTTTGATACGAACGAATAATGGGCCCATGAACATTAAAGTTGCCCTTTTAAACGTTACAATTAATAAAAGCATATGGAGCAGAACGAACGTAATAAAGACAGAAAGAATAGGAACACAGCACAACTACTTACTTTTTTGCAGCACTCTCCGGATTTTTCGGTACTGCTCTGGCTCTCTCAACTTCAGGTCCGACCACCGCTTCCTGAGCTGATCTTTAGACCTTCGTACCCCGAAATTCCGCTCTAGACTCCTGACCACTTTACCAATGATTTTTGCCTTTCGGATGTTGGGGTTGGGGTAAGGCCCATATTTTCCGTCATAGTCGGACTTCCTCATGATGTGTACCATCTCCAACATCTCCCCAAATTACATATTTGTGGCCTTAAAACGTCTCCTTCTGGATCGGGACGTGCCTGGATCCGGCCTTTCCTCCTCCTCCTCCTCCTCGTTGCTATAATTAGCATGCACCTGCTGTAACTCTGCCATCATGCTCTTCACCCACTGCGCCGAACGAAAAGGGGCGGGGAATACACTAGAAAGAACGTCAGGGGCGGGCGGAGTTACACGCATGCGCAGTGTGTATAAAGCGTAACACGCGTGCGTATTACGTACGATCTGTGAGCGGAGGAAGGAGCATTGGACGCGCCGATCATAAGAACGAAGGTAAGAGACAAACTTGTGCCTATACTGCTTCTAGATTGAGGCCTATATTGTAACAAGATTAGGAGAGTTTTGTCTGACATTAGGCTTTGTCTTGTGTTGTGTCTTGCAGTGAACATGGATATCTTAATGAGAGATACTGACTTCATGTCACTATTCATTGATATGCCAAGTGAGCTGCCCTATCTGTGGGAGATTACCCACCCCCATTTCAAGAACCAAGCAAAGAGGAAGGCAGCACTGGAGCAATTGTGTGAAATTGTGAAGCAGGTGATCCCCACGGCAGACATCACTTATTTAAAGATTTTCATTGGTGGCCTGAGGAGCACATATCTGAGGGAGCGCAAGAAAGTCCTGGATTCACAGAGATCCGGAGCAGCAGGTGACATCTATGTCCCCAGGATGTTGTACTACGACAGGCTGCACTTTCTGGCAGGCCAGACTGAACCCAGGTCATCCCTCTCCAGTCTTCCTTCCACACTTCCTTCCCCCCTGGCTGAGGCTTCTGACGCCCAACCTGGGCCTTCCAGGCCGCATGTGGAGGAGCCCAGATTGAGCCAGGTATAGCATTCCTCTAAATATTTCTGCTTGTCCAATCAATGATGTTAACTAGATGTTAGTTTGGAGTACTAATTTAGGATTGTGATTGATGATGCAAAACATTACAACTATGTCCCTTTTTCATACACAGGGATGTCTCAGCCAGGAGGTGGCCGGGCCGAGCTGGCTGGCTGATATCAAGGTCCCTCCACCCCCCCTGAAAAGAGAAAGTGGCAGTAGGACGAGTGCCCTAGAGGAGGCGGCTATCAGATTCTTTTGGAGGGCTACAGAGGTCCTGGGAGCACCACAGACCAGGCAGGAGAACATTGCTGCCTTCATAGCATATAAAATGCAGAGGATGGAGGAGGGCCAAAAAGCCATGTGTGAGGCCCTCATATCAGAGGCTCTGGAGAAAGGTATGAGGGGCCAAATTACACCTCACACACAGCTTTGGGATGGTCCTCCTCCTCCTCCCTCTCCTCCAGGTCCTCCCAGTCCTCCTCCAGGTCCTCCCAGTCCTCCTCCAGGTCCCCCCAGTCCTCCTCCTCCTCCAGGTCCTACTCCTCCTCCTGCCACATCTCCAACTGCACAGCCACAGCCCGGAAGGAAGTGTGAAAGGAAGACCAGACAGTGATTGCCCTGGGTCCAGTCTGGTCGGCCAAAAAATGCAGCCTCTTGTGGTACCACAGCCTGGGGACACAGATGTCATCTGCTGCTATCCGGATCTCTGCGAATCCCGGACCAGACTGCACTCCCTTACATATGGACTCCTCAGGCCACCAATTTTGATATTGAAGAATTGATGTCTGCCGTGGGGGTCCCAGGCTTCGCTAATTTCTCCTGTTGATCCAGTGTTGCCTCCCTCTTTGTTTGGTTCTGATCCCTTAATAAATGATTTTTGTTTTGAATTATACTCTCCTATGTGTTTTACTTCAAAAATGACAGTTTGTTTGTGAGGATTCAGGTACATTTCTAATATACAATGTGAAATGAACAAGGGACACCAACACCAAACAATCTCCTTGAGATTAAATAATAAAAGATATCAATGGTGTTGGGGTAACTTGCCACACAAAACACACACAAAAATATTCTGGAGTAAAAATAAAAATAACATTGAACAAAGATCAGCCTTGGAAAAAATCCAAACATTAAAGAAAAAAAAAGGCTTAAAAACAAAATAAAAAAAAACATAAAAAATATAAAACTGTCAGATGTGACAACTAATAACAATATATTGAGGGAATCCCACTAAAAAAACACAAATAAAAGTTTGTGAGAAGTGTGTGTGAATATGAGCAGCAAAACTACTTAATTCTTGTCACATTATAAAGAAGAAGAGAGTGCGCTGTATTAAACCATTTTTTACATTGCAGCGTGACGAAAGTGCTGTATCCATTGCGAACGCTAAGTTTACCAGAACGAGCTGTCCCGTGTCGGAATTTCTTCTGAGCATGCGTGGCACTTTGTGCGTCGGAACAGGCCACACACGGTCGGAATTGACGCGATCGGATTTTGTTGTCGGAAAATTTTATCTCCTGCTGTCCAACTTTGTGTGTCGGAAAATCCGATGGAAAATGTCCGATGGCGCCCACACACGGTCGGAATTTCCGACAACACGCTCCGATCGGACATTGTCCATCGGAAAATCCGACCGTGTGTACGGGGCATTACTCTGCTAAAACCTAGAGAATTGCACATGGAAATAATGTTTAGAACATGATATAATTGTCTAAATGGTACTGAAATATGCGGTATATTATTTAAAGATTATCTGCTTTTAAACTGTGTGAAAAAGTGATTTCTACACTGAAATATCTTTAAAAGTCTGAAAAGTGAAAAATTCCCCGTTTTGGACAACTAGGTGCCAACACAACTGAGCATGCTCAGACCTGAAAATAACTCTCATTTTATCTCCAGTGTCTTTTTTACCCGGAGCTATAGTAAATACCAAAATGAGAGCTAATTAGAGAACATTTTTTGGAAGTTAAAATCTGCTCTAATTTAGTCCAAATGAAGTTTCAGTCACTGATTCTAATGGAACAATTCTAACTTTCACAAAAAAACCTTTTAATGTTGAGATGAAATATATCTTTCTGTGAAATAAATATTCCTTTGCAACATTGTTGCTTCTACTTAAAATATTTTGATTTTAAGAATGCTACAATGTGGAATGTTTTGATGTTTTGATAAAATATATTTTTCTCTGTCACTTTCACTTGTTACTCTTCATCTCACAACAATCTTTAACCTAAACTCACACAGGAGTCTTTATAATCCACAAACAATACCTTTGCTGATGCAAATTTAAAATGAATCACATTTTTTGTGCTTTTTATTATTTCCAAATATTCATAATTTGAGCCCAAAAAATGTGATATGTGTACCAACATCAGAAATCAAAATGTAATTCCCAAAAATTTGAGGGTAATATTCTACTCTCACCCACAAAAAAACACCAAATATCACAGAATAAATCAAGAAGAATAACTCTTGAGTAATGTAATTCCATCACTTGTATGTCCATAGAAATGCAGTATTTATGTGTATTTATGTGTAGGAGACTTTCACATGTGGCAGCTCTGTGGCTTAGAGGTTAGAACTTCTGCTTCCCTGAGGGTCTGGGTTCAAATCCCAACCATGTTACTGCATGTGGAGAAGTTGTCTCATCTCCTAGATCCTATAATTATGTCTAAATGTAGTAGTTATGTGTAGGAGGGTTCCACCACCATTGTAAGTCTTTTCCAGATACACTATTTAGCCAAAAGTATTGGGACGCCTGCCTTTACACACACATGAACTTTAATGGCAGCCCAGTCTTAGTCCGTAGGGTTAAAATTTGATTTGGTCCACCCTTTGCAGCTAGAACAGCTTCTGGGAAGGCTGTCCATAAGGTTTAGTGTGCCTATGGGAATGTTTGATCATTCTTCCAGAAGTGCATTTGGGAGGCCAGGCACTGTTGTTGGATGAGAAGGCCTGGCTCGCAGTCTCTACTCTAATTCAGCCAAAGGGTGTTCTATCGGGTTGAGGCCAGGACTCTCTGCAGGCCAGTCAAGTTTCCCCACCCCAAACTTGCTCATCCATGTCTTTATGGACCTTGCTTTGTGCAAACATGTTGGAACAGGAAGGGGCTTTCCCCAAACTGTTCACACAAAGTTGGGAGCATGAAATTGTCCAAAATGTCTTGGTATGCTGATGCCTTAACAGTTCCCTTAACTGGAACTAAGAGGCCAAGCCCAACCCCTGAAAAACAACCCCAAATCATAATTATCCCTCCACCAAATCATTTGGACCAGTGCACAAAGCAAGGTCCATAAAGACATGGATGAGTGATTTTGGGGTGGAGGAACTTGACTGGCCTGCACAGAGTCCTGACCTCAACACAACAGAACACCTTGGGGATGAATTAGAGAGGAGACTGTAGGTTAGGCCTTCTCGTCCAACATCAGTGCCTGACCTCACAAATGCACTTGGAAGAATGGTCAAACATTCCCATAGACACACTCCTAAACCTTGTGGACAAGAAGAGTTGAAGCTGTTATAGATGCAAAGGGTGGGCCAAATGAGTTTTGAACCCAATACTAATACTGGGATGCCATTACAGTTCATGTGCGTTTAAAGGCAGGCATCCCAATACTTAGGCCAATATATTGTATATTGCTTGTGACACTGAGCATGGCTATGGACTTAGGGCTGGTTCACATCACAGAGATGCAGAGAACATGTGTGGGGATGCCTGGTGGGTAAGTGGGTAGCAGTTCTGTCTAGCAGCACCTGGGATGTTGGTTCAATTCCCCAACATGCTAATCCTTGTGTTGAAGTTTATATGTTATCCCTGTGTGGGTTTCTCACCACAATCCAAAGACATGCTGGCATTTTATTTGTCTCCTGTCGAAATAGGTTCTAATGTAAGAAAGTTCATTTTGGACTCTATATTGGAAGCTCATTGCAGCCAGGGACTGATGGTAATGTTTATTAGCACTAATCATGCCCAGGGACTTGGACAATTCAAATTTTAGGGTTTACACTGCACGGGTACATATGCTTAGAAAACTGTTGCTTTGTTTATGTGGATGCAAATGGACTTTGATCTTTGTCCTGTAGTTGGAGATTTGATGCACATAGCCAAGGGCTAACACAGTTGCGAATACTATTATGTGTTCCTGCCCATCAGGTGCAATCACTTTAGACATACATGAAGAGACAGATTGAAAGATACTGGTGGGCGTGTACTTCTATTGGGTGTGTCAGTATGCTAACAATACAACCTCTCTTATATAAAGGCCTGCAGTAGGGGGTTCGTTTGGCCTGAGAAGGTCAGGTTTTTTTGCTGTGATTTGTGGGGGAGAAGGAATGCTATTGGGAGATTTGATGAAATTCTTGTGCATTTTTTCAATTAAAAGTGGGTTTATGTGGCCATGCTGTCAATGTTGTGTGTGTATTGTTCCTGTCTGATCATGCAAACATCGTTTGGAAGCATCTGCTGACCTACTCTTTTTTTTTTATCTCATTTAATCGTGTACACCGAAATGCAGCTTCCAGCAGAACATGGTCACCAATGTATGTATGTGTGGATTGTGGGCTGGTGGTGGGTGTTTTGAATAAGTCTTTTGTAATATTATGTTGGAATGCTTTGTAAGAATGACTGTTAAGTATGTTTCTATAATCTTGCAGATAACAATGTGATGTGTTGCCCATTATACACAGAAATTAAAGCTGTGTCCACTCTAAGGTTTTGTCTAATTTTATATTGTAAGCTCCTATGAGCAGGGCCCTTAAAATCCCATTGCTAAATGTAGCACCATATATCCGGTCCAAAATTTTTTGAAGCTAGTAAATGAATGTAATTTTTTGTTTTTCTGCTGGTAAAATAAAAGTACATTATTGAGCCTTGTTGTGGTGTTTTGGTTTTTTTTTTCTTCTACTTTCTTCTCTTTAGTTTGTGGGTGGTGGTTTTGGGAAAGTGCAATATCTTATATTTTATTTCAATATGTATTTGTGCACCAAAAAACTAATCTCTTTGCCCTGGTTCACATTGATGCTACTTTGAAATCGCACTACTTCACTTGAAGTAGCACGATTTCAAAGTAGCAAGGTCAGCGTGATTTTAGGTGCTACTTGATAGACATCCGTGTGGCTTCATACACAAATGTCTATTGAAGTCGCACCAGAAATCGGCAAAAGTAGTGCAGGAACTACTTTAGCAAATTGGTGCGGTGCCACAAAAAAAATGTTGCATCGATTGGAACAGTGCCATTGCTGCCAATAGTCATGCGATTTGATCTCTCAAATTGCATGACAAATCGCTCCAATGTAAACCTAGGCTTCTGCACACCTGCAAGTAAATGATAAAGGTATAATCTTTATATATAACAGCTGTGGAGAATTGCAGGTAATGAATTCAGCTGGTGGATAGGCAGTGTTTGTGTCAGCTTTAGTTCACATTGGTGCGATTTGACATGTCAAAGCGGTGACAATTGCACTGTTTTAATTGGTGTGACTTTGGGGTGCAATTTGTATTGATATCAGTGCAGAAACCTGCACAGATGTCTCTGAAATTGCCCCTGCAGTCGGGAATGAAAGTGTGTGATTTCAGCTGAACGATTTCCTCCTGCTTCTAACCCAGGGACACCATTTCTTATCGAACGCCTTTAAATATCATAAGTAGAAATACAAATTTGCATATCTGCAAATAAACAAAAATAATAAAATTCTAATAGTGGTTGCGATCAAATATTTGCTGCAGCGATCAAAAGAGTGTAGTTTCGCCTTCTGACCCAGAAATAAGTCATTGTAATCACCCAGAAGTCCCTGTGCTGGTCAAGATCTCCATCTAGGTGGACATGGCGAGGTCCCTCTTTAGCACAGAGGAGGTGCGGCTCATTTTCCGGATAAGGGTATGATATGTACTTGTGCTTAATCAATGCGGGGGTGGATTTGGTAGTTAGATTTGGTGTGGGTGGGGTTCATTGATTTGTTTGGCATCCCCACACATTTGCTTCTGGCCCATGTGCACACATCACTTCCTGCATTTGTTCTGCTGATGTAAATGCAAGTATAAATGAGAGCTCCTTTCTATTAAAATATATATGACTTGTTTCACAGTTGGGCGACTTTGGACTTCCGAGTTGCTTGACAAGTTGTACCCCCATGATTCTTAATGAGAACTAGGGATGGGCCGATCATCCCCCCTGTTCGGTTCGCAGCAGAACATGCGAACAGACAAATAAATTTGTGCGAACACCATTAAAACCGCTTCCCGCCCGCCGTACGCCAAATGATGTCCTCAGCTTTCAGCGGGGATATCTGAGTGATGCCTGTAGCTACAGACATCATCCAGATATCGTCTTTTAGAGCCTGCAAATCTGCACACCATAAGAATGATCATAGTGGCTGTTCCACTGCTTGATCATTCTAACAGGAGGCGAGAGGGGACGTCTCCCCCCCTCCCGCCACCCTCCGGTGCTTGTACCGACTTACCGCTACGATCGGTGAGTCGGTCACAGGATCCGCCAGCCCCAGATGTTTAGCATAGAGATTTCTGGTGGACCAGATGGTCGCCGGAATCTCTATGATCGTTCGGAGGCCGGGCGTGATGTTATGACGTCACGCCCGGCCTCTGTATTAAAAAAAAAGGCGCCGCTTCGGCTGGGAAGCAGAGATCGTTATTTACCCCACATCTCACTGTAAAGAGCACCTGTCATGCTTATTCCTATTACAAGGGATGTTTACATTCCTTGTAATAGAAACAAAAGTGATCAAAAAATTTTTTTTGGGAAAAAAGTGTCAAGCTAAAATAAAAAAAGTAAAATTAACAATAAAAAAAAAAAAACTTTTAAAGTGCCCCTGTCCCTGTGAGCTCGCATGCAGAAGCGAACGCATACATAAGTCCCGCCCACATATGAAAATGTTGTTCAAACCACACATGTGAGGTGTCGCCGCGAACGTTAACCAGTAAAAATTTTTAAAGCATCGCCTAAGGGGATTTTCAAATAGCGAAGTTTGGCGCCATTCCACGAGCATGTGCAATTTTGAAGCGTGACATGTTGGGTATCTATTTACTTGGCGTAACTTCATCTTTCACATTATGCAAAAACATTGGGCTAACTTTCTTGTTTTTTTTTTTAAAGCCCAAAACTGTTTTTTTTCCCAAAAAAACGCATTCGAAAAATTGCTGCGCAAATACCGTGCTAGATAAAAAGTTGCAATGACCGTCATTGTATTCTCTAGGGTCTCTGCTAAATTTGGGGGTTCTATGTAATTTTCTAGCCAAAAAATTATGATTTTTACACGTAAGAGAGAAATGTCAGAATTGGCCTTGTAGGCAAGTGGTTAAAGTCTATGGGACACGAACATGAACAATCAAAAGTGCTAATTTTAAAGGCTTATATGCATGGTATTGTCATAAAAAAGTGTTTGGGGACCTGGGTCCTGCCCCAGAGGACATGTATCAATGCAAAAAAGTTTTAAAAATGGCTGTTTTTTCGGGAGCAGTGATTTTAATAATGCTTAAAGTGAAACAATAAAAGTGTAATATTCCTTTAAATTTCGTACCTGGGGGGTGTCTATAGTATGCCTGTAAAGGGGCGCATGTTTCCCGTGTTTAGTACAGTCTGACAACAAAATTACATTTCAAAGGAAAAAAGTCATTTAAAACTACTCGCGGCTATACTGAATCGCCGGTGTCTTGCCGAGAAAGTTCCCTCGGCGGATAAGGTCCCCCCTGTACTGCGCAAGTGCTGCGCTTGCGCAGTACCAACGACTAGCAGCCGCCAAAAATAGCCAAAGATGAAAATCTTCAATCATCTGTACACGGCGCCTGCGCCCTGGGTCCAGGCTGAAGCCCCACCATCCAAGTGGACCTAGAGGGGGAATAAAAAAGTGCCGAGCAAAGCGAGGCCGTGCCCAAAGCGTGGCGAGCGAAGCGAGCCCGCGGGGGACCCTCTTACAGGCGCCATGTACAGCTGATTTCTTCTCTATTTCGCTTCAGCTATTTCCGCCGGCTCCGCCGGCTCCTACTGTGCAGGCCTTGTCCACCGAGAGGAACTTTCTTGGCAGAACACCGGCCCGACAATACACATAAAAGTTCATTGATAAAAATGGCATGGGAATTTCCCACAGGGGAACCCCGAACCAAAATTTAAAAAAAAATGACGTGGGGGTCCCCCTAAATTCCATACCAGGCCCTTCAGGTCTGGTATGGATATTAAGGGGAACCCCAGCCAAAATAAAAAAAAAAAATTGGCGTGGGGTCCCCCTCAAAATCGATACCAGGCCCTTTAGGTCTGGTATGGATTTTAAGGGGAACCCCGCGCCAAAATTTTTTAAAAAAATGGCGTGGGGTACCCCCAAAAATCCATACCAGACCCTTATCCGAGCACGCAACCTGGCAGGCCGCAGGAAAAGGGGGGGGACGAGAGGGCCCCCCCCTCCTGAACCATACCAGGCCACATGCCCTCAACATTGGGAGGGTGCTTTGGGGGTAGCCCCCCAAAGCACCTTGTCCCCATGTTGATGAGGACAAGGGCCTCATCCCCACAACCCTGGCCCGGTGGTTGTGGGGGTCTGCAGGCGGGGGGCTTATCGGAATCTGGAAGCCCCCTTTAACAAGGGGACCCCCAGATCCCGGCCCTCCCCCCTGTGTGAAATGGTAAGGGGATACAAAAGTACCCCTACCATTTCACCAAAAAAATGTCAAAAATGTTAAAAATGACAAGAGACAGTTTTTGACAATTCCTTTATTTAAATGCTTCTTCTTTCTTCTATTTTCTATCTTCTTTCTTCTATCTTCCTTCGGTTTCTTCCTCCATCTTCTTGTTCTTCTTGTTCTTCTGGTTCTTCTTGTTCTTCTGGTTCTTCATCCAGTCTTCTCGTCCGGCATCTTCCTCAGCGGCGCCGTGTTCACTTCATCTTCTTTCCTCGGGCAGCTCCGCATCCACGATTGGATGGGAGGCTCCCGCTGTGTGACGCTTCTCCTCTTCTGACAGTTCTTAAATAACAGAGGGCGGGTGACCCCGCCCCCCTTTTGATGCAGGGCGGGTGACCCCACCCCCCTCTGACACACGGGGACTTCCCTGTGGCATTCCCCGTGACGTCAGAGGGGGGCGGGGTCACCCGCCCTCCGTTATTTAAGAACTGTCAGAAGATGAGAAGCGTCACACAGCGGGAGCCTCCCATCCAATCGTGGATGTGGAGCGGCCCGAGGAAAGAAGATGAAGTGAAGACGGCGCCGCTGAAGAAGATGCCGGACAAGAAGACTGGATGAAGAACCAGAAGAACAAGAAGAACCAGAAGAACAAGAAGAACCAGAAGAACCAGAAGAAGAAGAAGATGGAGGAAGAAACCGAAGGAAGATAGATGAAAGAAGATAGAAAATAGAAGAAAGAAGAAGCATTTAAATAAAGGAATTGTCAAAAACTGTCTCTTGTCATTTTTAACATTTTTGACATTTTTTTGGTGAAATGGTAGGGGTACTTTTGTATCCCCTTACCATTTCACACAGGGGGGAGGGCCGGGATCTGGGGGTCCCCTTGTTAAAGGGGGCTTCCAGATTCCGATAAGCCCCCCGCCCGCAGACCCCCACAACCACCGGGCCAGGGTTGTGGGGATGAGGCCCTTGTCCTCATCAACATGGGGACAAGGTGCTTTGGGGGCTACCCCCAAAGCACCCTCCCAATGTTGAGGGCATGTGGCCTGGTACGGTTCAGGAGGGGGGGGGGCGCTCTCTCGTCCCCCCCTCTTTTCCTGCGGCCTGCCAGGTTGCGTGCTCGGATAAGGGTCTGGTATGGATTTTTGGGGGTACCCCACGCCATTTTTTTTTAAAATTTTGGCACGGGGTTCCCCTTAAAATCCATACCAGACCTGAAGGGTCTGGTATAGATTTTGAGGAGGACCCCACGCCAATTTTTTTTTTTAATTTTGGCCAGGGTTCCCCTTAATATCCATACCAGACCTGAAGGGCCTGGTATGGAATTTAGGGGGACACCCACGTCATTTTTTTTAAAATTTTGGTTCGGGGTTCCCCTTTGGGGAATTCCCATGCAGTTTTTATCAATGAACTTTTATGTGTATTGTCGAGCCGGCAATTCAGTATAGCCGCGAGTAGTTTTAAATAACTTTTTTTCCTTTCAAATGTCATTTTGCTGTCAGACTGTTCTAAACACGGTAAACATGCGCCCCTTTACAGGCATACTATAGACACCCCCCAGGTATGAAATTTAAAGGAATATTACACTTTTATTGTTTCACTCAAAGCATTATTAAAATCATTGCTCCCGAAAAAACATCCGTTTTTAAAAAAAAATTTGGCATTGATCCATGTCCCCTGGGGCAGAACCCGGGTCTCCAAACACTTTTTATGGCAAAGAACTTGCATATAAGCCTTCAGTGAGAACTTTGGATTTTGCAGGTTCGAGCCCCACTGACTTCCACTATTCCAGCATATGTGATCTGACAGGCATTATTGCCGCAATAGCGCTGCTTTCCATTTGCATTAGCGCTGACTTTCTGAGAGTTGAAGTCTTCCTGGCCTTTTTTGAGAGTTATTTTTTGGTACTGCAGGAGAATTTTTTGGCGCTATAGTAAATGACCCCCAATGTGTTCGTTATCTCCAAATTTTTTTAGGTATTCCTGCATGAGGGATTCCCAGTCTTGACCCACAAAAGTGTTTTCAATGTCCATGCTTTCTATTTCAGATGCCATAAGGAACAAAAATAGTAGTTTATATAAATTGAATTTAAAAGAAATTCAATTCTGTAAACTTGTCCTAAAGATGAGGGCAGGTTACAAAAAAATTCTTTTGTGGTCTCCTACAAATTTTAACAAGCTTATCAAGCTTATCTAGTAACAATTGATATAGAAACGCTTTATAGCTCAATTCCACATGAACGTGTATTAGCAGCCATTAGACACATTCTCCAACAAAGTTTGGACACTGACCCTACGTATAATGAATTTATTATCACACTGCTCGAGTACATCCTCACCCACAATGTCTTTACCTTTAATGGTTCCCACTACCTCCAGGTGCAGGGGGTTGCGATGGGGACATGTCGTGCCCCATCGTATGCCAACCTGTACCTGGGGGAGTGGGAGAAACCATTTCTCTCTGATGAGAGTCTCATTCAGTACACCAATCACATCATGGGATGGTACCGCTATATAGATGACATTTTTGTCATCTGGGACGGACCTATGGATGTACTCGAGCAGTGTTTATCAAGAATGAACAAGAATGATTTCAACCTAACATTCACTATGTCCTCTGACAAGAATCGGATAACATTTTTAGACATAGAGATCTATAAAAGCGAACAAGGTGAACTAGGTAGCAAGCTATTTAGAAAAACCACTGCAGGGAACACAATACTTCAGCTTTCACCCCCAACCTCTTATTAATTCCATACCATATTCGCAATATCTTAGAATTAAGCGCAATTGTACAGATAATGATATGTTTATAAGAGAAGTAGGCAACCTACAAGACAGACTACTAGCACGAGGTTACACTCGTAAGTCCTTAAAAAGATCTTTTAAAAAAGTATTGCAAAAACCCAGGAACACACTTTTCCAGGCCACTAGGCACAAAGATACAAACCAACTATGCATCATTACAACATTTAATCAACAACACTGTCAAGTTAGAAAAATCGTTCAAAAGTACTGGCACATGTTGACCCTTGATCCATTCTTGGCCCACCTAGTGCCAGACAAACCACGATTCACATTTAGAAGAGCCACATCCATCAGTGATAGAATTGTAAACAGCGAATTTAAAAACGAACTAATGAGAACACATTGCAAATACAAGGGTACTTTTGCATGTGGTTCTTGTCGTTATTGCAGGTATATGCTCACACAGAGAAACCCTACTCTTCCAAATGGGAAAAAATTCTACCCAAAACATTTTGCCAACTGCAGAACCACTGGAGTTGTTTATCTGCTCCAGTGTAGCTGCAGTTGCTTTTATGTAGGAAAAACAAAATTAGAGTTCTGGAGAAGAGCGTACAGACACATACTCTCCATGCAAACGTGCGATCCTGACCTCTCCCTAGACCGCCATGTCTCATTAGTACATGGAGGGAACTTTCCAAGGATTAAATTCCTAAAATTAGATTGGATACACCCAAGTCCTGGGGGGGCGACTGGAACAAAATCCTCCTTCAAAGAGAATTAAGGTGGATTTACCTATTAAAGGCCACTTCACCCCCAGGCCTAAACGAGGCCGCTTGTTTTAAACCTTTCCTTGAAGGTTTTTGCTCTGGTGGAATAGAGAAATAAACGATTCCCCCATTAATTTTTGACTACTTGTAATGTCTATTTTTGCTCGCTAATAATGGGGAAGTCTATTTCTCTGTTTGTATCTACCACGCCGGCGTGGCATCCTGTGTCGGTGGGCCGAGTGTGTGCGACGCCGCTCCAACGTAACTGCGCTCGCGCATGCGCGGTGGGGGCAGCACCGCACACCCACGGCTCAGGGGGCGTTTGTGGGGTTTCCCCAATAAGGAACTCTGAAAGCCAGCTGAACGCAATTTTGCACCAGCTGATTAGAGTTCACCCTACATAAAAGCCAGATCCACTCATTCCCAGCCCAGGCGTTGTACATGCTGGATGCTGGGATGCGTGGCTGGCCCATTCTAAACTTGCTGTAGAGAGGTACCTGGTATATCTATTTACATGGCTTACTCTGTTCGTTTATTCTTTCATTATATAATTCTTCAGGGATCTCCTTCTTCTTAGTTCCCTAACAGCACTGTTATTTGAAATTATTGTTTGTATGCATCAGTATTCAACCTTTATGGTTGTTTCTATAAGATACATAACTTCTATCTACAGTAATTATCCTTTCCCCATATTATTAAAGTTGTAGTTTTAATGCTGCACTTATATTGCTATTACCAACAGCTACATTTTGGGTGCTTTAATACTATATATGAACACTAACTATCTTTTCCCCATACTATTAAAGCTGTTGTTCTACTGCTGCACTTACATTGCTATTACCAACAGCTACATTTTGGGTGCTCTAATACTATATATGAACTGTAGATTTCAACTATAACTATAATAAATTATACAGCACCCATTTATACATCTATATGGGCTAATCTCTCTTCTTACAAACAACACATAATACCCACGCAGTAACAACTACTATAAAAGTGTATGATCAAAATACATATATAGAAATGTATTGTCCATCCTAAACTGACACTAATGCATCTGTCACAAATAAATCTTAATTGAAAATAAAACACAGAGCAAACAAAGTGATATTAAATGTACCAATAAACCAAAATTGTGAGCGCAAAAGAATGTCCATACAATCAATGCGCAGTAAAAAAGGTGAAATATAAATGTAATATTCCCCCCAAAAAATTGTCCATAAATTAAAAAACAAAATATACAAAAACAGGAAAAAATATCCCAAGGTGACAGGTGAAGAAAATCTTGTTGAAGTGAATAAAATGCATAGATGAAACCTCCACCTTCAGAAAATTCTGCCGCTTACCAGAGGATGTTGGTCCCTTGTTACAGGGGACCTCACTGGGCAGACGGCTGTAACCCCAGCCCGGGATCTCACAAACAGGCACTGGATGACATCGCGTCCAAAGGAACCCTCTTCATGGGCCACAGCAGGATGGTATATTTACCATAAAAAACACAAGATGCTCCACATAGCATAAAACCTTTTAACATTTATTGTATAAAAGAAAGCCAAATGCACACTTACAAATCGGCAGATATATATCAGCAAAAAGAAAAGCCGGCTGGCTCCAGAACAGCTCGTAACTTCCGGGACTAGATGTGTAGCGGTGACGTCAGGATGTGGCTCCTCCTCCCTACGTCATTTCGTCACTACAGGACATGATCACGGGTTACAGCCGTCTGCCAAGTGAGGTCCCCTGTAACAAGGGACCAACATCCTCTGGTAAGCGGCAGAATTTTCTGAAGGTGGAGGTTTCATTTATGCACTTTATTCACTTCAACAAGATTTTCTTCACCTGTCACCTTGGGATATTTTTTCCTGTTTTTGTATTTTTTTTTTTTTAATTTATGGACAATTTTTTTTTTTTGGGGGGGAATATTACGTTTATATTTCACCTTTTTTACTGCGCATTGATTGTATGGACATTCTTTTGCGCTCACAATTTTGGTTTATTGGTACATTTAATATCACTTTGTTTGCTCTGTGTTTTATTTTCAATTAAGATTTATTTGTGGCATTCATTTTTGCTGCTCTTACCACGTTATTAGCGTGACTTTTTCTTATTTAATCTGATTTGTGCTGTATAACACTGTAGTCGCCGCTTTATTTATTTTTGTACACTTTGTTAGCGCAGTATTTTGTTTTTTATTTTTTAGCTAATGCATCTGCATGACATTTTTTTCTTTTTTTTTTCTTTTTTTTGATATAGTGCCATGCACATGCAATTTATTCAACTATTTTTGTTCATTATTAGTAGTCATATTATATATTTTTTACTTCTAATCACTACTTGTGTTAACTACACTAGCTCGTAATCTTATATATTCTTCTACTGATGATTATTGCGTTGATACGCAATTAATACGTACCATATATGTTTTAATTATTATTGGATACATGGTATCAATACATTATGGGATACCATTCCTCTTATTCTGTATTATACATTTTTAATTTGTAGGTCTACGTTCAGCCTTTTTCAATACCAATACGAATTAAAAATTACTCACTTCCTCAAATTACTGTTTTACTTTTAGGGGTTCCCTCTTTTTTTGCTTCAGTATACCGCTCTGGCCTGCACGCATCCGGGGAAGACGGGGGTAGGTGAGACAACATTTAGTGTATGTGTGTCACCGGCGCAAAAACCACTTCTATATTAACCATATGTGTCAGGGTTGCTGCTTTAAAAAAAAACCCTTCATTAAGATGGGCTAAAAATACTGATTCAGTGTGTGTGAATGCGCTACCCCTATAGTGTACCACCACTTGTTCTCTTCCTATTAATCCGAGAGAATCACTTACATAAAATAGAATACAAAATCATATGCATAATCTTATAACAAACAAAAAAATATAACCATATATTGTCCAGTACATAAAAAATCCTTCAAGCGTGCTGCCAAAAAAATTCCTTTAGTAATTAATTGTGACTGGCGTGCTCCTATGTTCCTTCAGTGATCATATGTGACTGAGTGAAAAACCTCCACCATTCAGATTGGCCACTCACCAGATGTTTAATAAAGTTGAGCCTTTGGTTCATTCAAGGGATAACCACTCCACCTATGTAACTCTCCTCACCGGCTAAACTCGGACTCCAATGTTCCTCATTGGAGAGCATAAGGGATAAAAAACGATCATAGCGCAATATGCTTGAACTATTTATTTAAAATTACAGGAAAAGTATCAACTCACATTTAAAAGTGCCCTCGAGCTGAACCAAAGGCTCAACTTTATTAAACATCTGGTGAGTGGCCAATCTGAATGGTGGAGGTTTTTCACTCAGTCACATATGATCACTGAAGGAACATAGGAGCACGCCAGTCACAATTAATTACTAAAGGAATTTTTTTGGCAGCACGCTTGAAGGATTTTTTATGTACTGGACAATATATGGTTATATTTTTTTGTTTGTTATAAGATTATGCATATGATTTTGTATTCTATTTTATGTAAGTGATTCTCTCGGATTAATAGGAAGAGAACAGGTGAGACAACATGCCCCTTAAATGGGACCACTGTTAAGTGATAATATCCAGTGTGAACCACGGTGTTTAAAAGACAGCAACTTTACCAGCACTAATGCCCAATTCTATCCTATTTTTGAATTTTAAAATAAACCAACGAAACATATTATGTAAGTGATTGGTTGATTATCTAACTTCAAATGGATAGATACATATATATCTACATGTTGCGGTAATTCACTCATCATCTTACACTTTAATTACTCTAGATGAACTTCTCTTTTCTGCTACACCCCTGAAGAATGACTAAAACACTGTTTATCCCGAAACGCGTTGGGTGTGAAAAGAACCCTCGTAAAGAACCTTACCGTTGGGTAACAACACTGAACTTGTCAACTGTGTAATATGTTCCATTGAATTTAATGTACACAATGTTTTTAATACATGTCATTTTCAAATAAAAAACTCTTTTACTCTTTATACCTTGTATCTACTACCCATTACCTTTTGCAAGTGCCATTAAAGTCCACTCAGGGGAACTTTCCTTTATATATAACGGTTCATTGCTTTCTCCAATTTTTACAGGAAATTTATTAAAAACTTCTCTGGTATCATCATGCCCATCACTCAACTCACCAAGAAACAGAACCGCTTTCAGTGGACAGAGGTAGCTCAAGCTGCTTTTGACAAATGAAAAGGACTGTTCACCTCTGCCCCGGTACTAAAGCACCCTGACCCTCTTCCATACATACATGAAGTAGATGCCTCAGAGAGCACTGTAGGGGCCATCCTGTCTCATCGACAAGGACCTAAAGCTCTAATGTACCCTGTGGCCTTTTTCTCAAAGAAATGAGGGCCTTCGGAAAGGAACTACGATGTGGGAGACCAGGAACTGTTGGCAATCAAATCGGCCCTGGAAGAGAGGCAGTACCTCTTGGAGGGAGCAACACACCCAATACTGATCTTCACGGATCACAAAAATTTAGAGTATCTCAGGACTGCCAAACACCTCAGACCCAGACAAGCAAGATGGGCTCTTTTTTTTTCTTGCTTCAGTCTCCATATAACCTACCAGCCCGGATCCAAGAATGTGAAACCAGACGCGCTATCGCGTATGTTCACGGAAGTCGAGGTTCCACCCCAAACGGATACCATCTTACAGGCTGGAAATTTTCTGCTTACACAAGCCAATTTAATGTCACAGATTCGTCAAGCATCCAGGGGAATCTCTCTGCCTCCAGATATGAACCTTTAAGAAAACAATGGGCTCTATTGGCAGGGGAATAAAGTTTTCGTACCACAGAATCTGCGGACTACTATCTTACAAGTGTGCCATGACTACCCATAGGCCGGCCATTTTGGAGGATATAAGACCATGGGTTTTATCCAGAGACATTTTTGGTGGCCCAGCTTAGCAAGGGACTGCAGGAAATATGTTGGCTCATGCTCAACCTGTCTCAGGAACAAAAACAGCAAAAGCAAAGCATGGGGATTATTAAGACCACTACCCATTCCTGAAAGACCCTGGGATAAAATCGCGATGGATTTTATTGTAGAGCTCCCTCCATCGGAAGGGTTTTCATCCATCTTTGTAGTGGTGGATCGCCTCTCCAGGATGTCACATTTTGTCCCCATGAAAGGGACCCCATCAGCAACAGAAACTGCTAAAGTTTTCATTAAAGAAATTGTCAGGCTGCATGGAATTCCTAGTGACATTGTCTCAGACCGTGGAGTGCAGTTCACTTCAAGATTTTGGAAAGCACTATGTGAAGCACTGGGCATCAAACTCAATTTCTCTTCGGCTTACCATCCCCAGTCCATTGGACAGACTGAGCATACCAATCAAACGCTAGAACAATACTAGCACTGCTTTACCCCCTTTACCCAAGAAGATTGGGCCTCACTACTGCCCTTGGCGGAATTTGCATTTAATAACTCTACCCATGCAGCCACCAACCAATCTCCCTTCTTCTCAAATTATGGGATTCATCCCTCTTTCTTGCCAACATTGATTCCGGATTCTCCTTTGCCAGCTGTTCAGGACAGACTAAGTTTCTTTGCTGCCAATAACCAGGTGCTGAGGGAGACCATTTCCAGGACACAGGAGGTTAATAAAAGGTTCTTTGACAGGAAGAGGAGGGAGGAACTGGATATGAAAGTTGGTGACCGTGTGTGGCTTTCGACAATAAATCTGAAATTGGCCTGTCCATCCAGGAAATTGGGACCTAAATATCTGGGACCTTTCCCGGTCAAGAGAAAAATCAACCCAGTGGTTTATGAACTTGAACTCCCCGACTCATTCAAGATCCACCCTGTGTTTCATACCTCTTTGTTAAAACCTGACGTGGTTAATCCCTTTCCAGGTCGTGAAATGGGGCCCCGAGAGGCTATAATGGTGGATGGAGAGGAGGAGTTCGAAATCAAGACCATTATAGATTGCAGGAAAAGACAAGGACAGAATCAATATCTAATTAAATGGAAAGGTTTTGTCTCCAGAAGAAAATTCCTGGGAACCAGAGGCAAACCTCCATGCTCCAAGACTTATACAAGCCTTTCTTCGCTCTCATCCAGAAAGAAGGGCCCAGAGGGGCATCCGGAGGCTGCCCGTAAGGAGGGGACAATGTCAGAGAACTATCATAAATGCTCGTTCCCGTGCGCCAGTCAGACGTTCGGCAGGAACGAGTGAGCCCTGGGCCAGGCACGCACGTTAGCACACTCTTACGAACGAGTGCACGTCAGCGCGGGCACGTTGCACGCCAACGAATCACGGCACAAGGCACCCTATTTAAAGGATCAGCATACTAGTGTCAGTGCTGGATTGTCTCAGCTAGTTTCTGTATCCTTGCTGCTGTTATTGATTGAACCTTGATCCTGAACCCCTGGCTTTCCTGACTACTCTTTCGGATTATCCCTGCATCTCTGCCTGCCTCTGCTTCCTGTACTGAACCTGGCTTGAACTTCTGACTATGGCTCTGTCTCCCAATCTTGTACTTCTCTGCCAGCTTGTTGCCAACCACCACCAGTCCCTGACTACGAACGTGCCTGCCGATTGTGTACCTTCCTGCCAGCACATTGCCAACTCCTGCCTGTCCCCGACCCTGCAAGTATTCCTGCTGGACTTTTCCTGAACCAATCCAGGATCGGCATCCCACCTGCTCCACCAAGGCTCCGGTGTTCTTGATCCTGCCAGCAGGCACCTGCGCCCTTCTGCTGCCCTAGCAGCCCTGTCTCAACCTCCAGGGGTGCTAGGACCGGAACAGTGCAAGAGGCCACCCTCGTCATTTCGGACTCCGCTGTAAGGCACGTGACAAGCGGCCTACGGATGCTCCAACTAGTCTTAATTGTTCATATTCTATGGCATCAGGCAGAACGGTGGAAGAGAGTATTTCAGGCTGGTCGTCAGGCACATCCGGGCAGACAGCTGGCACATCCGGGTCATTGAGCTGGGCAGCGGGCATCAAGACATCAGGCTGAAAGGCAGGCATCGAGACATCAGGCTGAAAGGCAGGCATCGAGACATCAGGTTGAAAGGCAGGCATCGAGACAACAGGCTGAAAGGTAGGCACAAGCTGGGCAGCATACAGGAACACACCAAGCTGGGCAGCGGACAGGAACACACCAAGCTGGGCAGCGGACAGGAATACACCAAGCTGGGCAGCGGACAGGAACACACCAGGCTGGGCAGCGAACAGGAACACATCAGGCTGGGCAGCGAACAGGAACACATCAGGCTGGGCAGCGGACAGGAACACATCAAGCTGAGCAGCGGACAGGAACACATCAGGCTGGGCAGCAGGCATGGGCACTTCAAGCTGGGCAGCAGGCACGGCACTTCAAGCTGGGCAGCAGGCACATCAAGTGGGGCAGCAGGCACATCAGGCTTGGCAGCAGGCACATCAGGCTGGGCAGCAGGCACGGGCACTTCAAGCTGGGCAGCAGGCATGGGCACTTCAAGCTGGGCAGCAGGCACGGGCACTTCAAGCTGGGCAGCAGGCACATCAGGCTGGGCAGCAGGCATGGGCAGTTCAAGCTGGGCAGCAGGCATGAGCAGTTCAAGCTGGGCAGCAGGCACATCAGGCTGGACAGCAGGCACGGGCACTTCGAGCTGGGCAGCAGGCACGGGCACTTCGAGCTGGGTAGCAGGCAGGGGCACTTTGAGCTGGGCAGCAGGCACATCAGGCTAGGCAGCAGGCATGGGCACTTCAAGCTTGGCAGCAGGCATGGGCACTTCAAGCTGGGCAGCAGGCATGGGGACTTCAAGCTGGGCAGCAGGCACGGGCACTTCAAGCTGGGCAGCAGGCACAGGCACTTCAATCTGGGCAGGAGGCACATCAGGCTGGGCAGCAGGCACATCAAGCGGGGCAGCAGGCACATCAAGCTGGAAGGCAGGTTTTATCAGACTGGAAAGCAGGGTCATCAGACTGGAACGCAGGCTCATCAGGCTGGAGAGCCACCACTGGCACCTCTGGCTTGAACACTGGCACCTCCGCCTGGAACACTGGCACCTCCAGCTGGAACACTGGCCCCTCAGGCTGGAACATTGGCCCCTCAGGCTGGAACACTGGCACCTCCGGCTGGAACACTGGCACCTCCGGCTGGAACACTGGCACCTCCGGCTGGAACACTGGCCCCTCAGGCTAGAACACTGGCCCCTCAGGCTAGAACACTGGCCCCTCAGGCTAGAACACTGGCCCCTCAGGCTGGAACACCTCCGGCTGGAACACTGGCCCCTCAGGCTGGAATATTGGTACCTCAGGCTGGAACACTGGCACCTCAGGCTGGAACACTGGCACCTCCGGCTGGAACACTGGCACCTCCGGCTGGAACACTGGCACCTCCGGCTGGAACACTGGCACCTCAGGCTGGAACACTGGCACCTCAGGCTGGAAGGAGGGTACCAGGACATCGGACTGAATAACAGGCACTGGGACGTCAGACTGGATAGCAAGCACTGGAATGTCAGACTGGGTTGTAAGCACTGGGACGTCGGACTGGGTTGCAAGCACTGGGACGTCAGACTGGGTTGCATTAGCTGGTGCAGAGGCAGGTTGGGTTACTGGCAGGATCATCTTGGTTGGAAAAAACTTTCATTTTTTCTTGGGTTTAGTCACTGAGGCTCTGTAGGTGGGGAGTGCAGCAGACTGGAAAGGAGGATTGGGATATGGTGGAGAAGAGATAACAGTAGATGGGGGATGTTTTTGTGGATTAGTAGGCAGCTGAGAAGAGGCAGGTGGGTTGAATGCAGGATAGGTACAGGGAGCAGAGACTGGATATGAGTATCTGGTTGGGAGCAATGTATACTGAGCTGCAACTGAGTTTGGCGTGGGTGAAGGAGAGACAGACTTGTGGGTAGGTAGGTGTCTGATGGCAAAGGTGGTTTGTTGTGGATTGGTTGGGGCTGGTTGTAACATATTAGACCACGCTGAGAGTATGGGTTGGACAAAGGGCGGATCACATGCTGCCTGTCTAACAAGGGTCTGTACTGAGTGAAGACACTCCAAAAGCTTCTGCTGAGAACAGAGGGAATAGTGCTCAAAAAAGCATGCAGAATCATCCTCTAACAGCCACACCAGAGACTCCACCTGATCAGCACTGAAAGGGGGAGAAAAATCATCACTGGTCTTAGGAACACAGGACAGGGCTAGCTCAGCACATATTTGGATCAAAGGCTGCACATCCCCAAACAACATACAGCCCTGGTCAACCAGGGAGTGAGCCAAACGGATGAGCTCAAGTAGCTGGTCATTGGTCCACTCTTTTAGTGACTGGCGGAGATACTCGCCACTTTCTGATGCCAGCAGAGCATAATATGGGATCACATTGGGATTCATTCCAGCAAAGCCAGCAGGACCAAGATGGTTCCTCTGTGCAGCCACTTCTGGTCAGGGATGGCCTTGGTATTCTGTCATATACCAGATAAGACCAGAAATGTGTGGACTGCAACAGAGGAAACCCAGACATATATAAGTGAAAATATAAATGATTTATTAAAGATAAATGAATAAATATAACACAACCACCTCCAATATCACTCAGTGCACCACAACCAATACAAAACAGAACCCCACAAATAATAATAATAACAGAACAAATATATAAAAGTAAGGGAAATACCAAGATCATAAACAGAGCCAGGCCAGGGTCGTCAACAGGAGGTCAGCAGCTGGGGAAGGGAAACAAACAGGACAAGACAGGATGGATGGATCACAGGAGGGACGGGTCAGATACAAGGCTCAAGGTCCAGAGTAAGGAAACAGACAGGGAACAGGAACAACAGGAATCAGGTCTCAGGAACAGAAATCAGGTTTCAGGAATCAGGTAAACAGGATGCAGGCCAGGGCTCAAGGAAAGAGATACTAAGGCAAGCATGTGAGGGCTTGGCTGGTATTTATGGGACTGACAATAATTGTCTTCATGTAACACCTGAGCGCAGGGAATGCTGTCTGCTACATACTGCCAGGATCCATCCGCTGGTGGATGTCAGTACTGCAGCCAAAAGATGAAATAACACCAGCAGGGAAAGATTCCCCTGACAGTTCCAAACTGCCAGGAGACACCTGCTGGTGGACCCCAGTACTGCACGCCAAATGATATATCTTACCAGCGGACGTCACCCGCGTCTTGTCGTTGATCCTTGTTGATTGTTTTACTACCTGCCCTGTCACCGAGGAACAGTGTTATATTTGTAAGTGCAACTTTTTATTTTAAATAAATTCTTTTACCAAACGGAGAGCACTATATTCTGCTGCTTCTATTTCATGTACAGTATAGAGTAAACCGGAGCCTATGGTCAGAGCACAAGGGATCTCACAACCATTAGTATGCACCCCTCTCCAGTGTTCAGCATATCCAGTGACCCAGCCGTTATACCCTTGTGAGGGAACTGCCTGTGTGACCTGTCTGATTTACTCAGGGGTCCATTCATTGAGGTGAGCTGGTGGAGGTTGTCACACGATGACCTTGTATCCCACCTATAGAAGCACTTATTTGGACAGTTGGTGGTGTTTGTTGTTCATCTTGAATGTGAACATTATGGACACTTTCATCATTTCATCATTTAATATGTTATTGTATGTTTTTGCGCTGCACTGCTTTTCTACTTTTACTGTTATTTGGGATTTGATCATTTGACCCTCAGTGTTCAGCTGCTGTTGCTAGGTTTTATTTGTGCTGATTGACTTGCTTTATATATAGATATATATCTATCTATATAGATATATAGATAGATAGATATATATATATCTATATAGATAGATATATCTATCTATATAGATATATATATATATATATATCTATATAGATATATATATATATCTATATAGATATATATATATATATATCTATATAGATATATATATAGATATATCTATATATATATCTATACAGATATATATATATATATCTATCTATATCTATCTATCTATCTATCTATCTATCTATCTATCTATCTATCTATCTATCTATCTATCTATCTATCTATCTATATATATATATATATATATATATATATATATATATATATATATATACACTGTTCTTCTAAGACATATGTACATTCTTCTTGTTATTGCTTTAGTTGTATGTAATGCGATGGCAAAAGCTGACAAAGCAATTGTCCGGATGTGTTCTCAATGGATGATATGGATGTGGGCTGTGCTAGAAGTGCCCAGCACACTTTTCGACTAATCGATGCTACTCCTTTCTGAGAGAGACCTTGAAGAATAGCACATTAGGATGTTGACGAGCTGAGACAGACCCTAACCCAGATGAAGGGCCAAGGAATTATCATGGACAGTAAAAGCCCTTATGCCTCCTCGATTGTAGTAGTAAGGAAAAAGTGTGGGTCCATCCGGCTGTGTGTAGATTACCGAACCCTAAATCAGAGGACCATATCTGATCAGTACACACTACCCAGGATAGAGTAAGCTTTGGAAGCTCTCAATGCGAATCGGTGGTTCACTGTACTAGACCTGTGGTCTGGGTACTATCAAATCCTGATGGAATCCAAGGACCAGGAGAAGACTGCATTCATATGTTTCTACCAGTTCACACGCATGCCACAGGGCATAAGAGGTGCACGTGCAACCTTTGAAAGACTGATGGAAAAAGTTCTGGGTGACTTAGTCCTCAAGGAATGTCTTGTGTATCTCAATGACATTATTGGAAACCAGGAAAGATGTTGTTGTCCGTCCGGCAGATAAGGGGGGTATTGTAGTTTTATCCAAGGAACAGTACAAATGTGAGGTGAATAGAATACTGGATGATAGGGATACTTATGAAGTCTTATTATCTAACCCAACCAAACAGTATAGGAAAGATTTGGAAAAGTTAATTAATTATGGGGTTAGGGAGAAAATTCTTAGCACTTATGAGGAAAAATATTTACTTCCTTGGGCAAGTGTTTGTACACCAATGCCAGAAGTCTGCCAAGCAAAATAGGTGAGTTGGAAGCTCTGGTGCATGAGGAGAGCTATGATGTAATCGGTATTGCTGAAACTTGGCTTCAATCCTCACATGACTGGGCTATTAATATTCCTGGCTATGCACTCTTTTGGAGAGACAGGGTAAAAAGGAAAGGTGCCGGGGTCTGTCTCTATGTGAGAAGTGATCTCAAAGCAAGTGTGAAAGAGGACCTGGTTGATGGAGAGTGTGATGAGTCTAAAGCATTATGGGTGGAACTGCATATAGATGGGCATAGTTCAAAGTTAATCATTGGAGTCTGTTATAGACCACCCAATGTTAACGAGGAGGTGGAGACTCAGCTCCTTGCACAGATGCAAAGGGCTGCAAGCGCTGGGACAGTGATAATAATGGGGGATTTTAACTACCCAGAAATTGACTGGAGTAATGGCACTGCTGGGACAGTTAAAGGGCAAACATTTATAAACCTATTACAGGACAATTTTATGGTCCAGTGTATTTAGGCCCCAACTAGGAATGAAGCTCTGTTGGACCTGGTATTCTCAAACCATGCAGAGCTTATTACTAATGTCCAGATAAAGGAACACCTGGGTAGCAGTGATCATAACATGATTTCATTTGATGTTAGCTGTAGACAAGAAATACATACGGGAAAGATAAAAACACTTAACTTCAAGAGAGCAAATTTTTCAAGGATGAGGTCTGCTCCCCAGGACTTAGACTGGGAGGGAATATCTGCAATGATAAACACAGAACAGAAATGGGAATTCTTCAAAAAGACTGTTTGGGACCTCACTGCAAAGTATATTCCCATGGGCAATAAGTTTAAAAGGCTAAAAACCAAACCTATTTGGCTCAAAGTTAAAAAAGCTATAAACAATAAGAAAAGAGCCTTTAAAAAATATAAAAATGAAGGAACACTAGTGTCGTTTAAATGTTACAAAGAATTTAACAGAATATGTAAAAAGGAAATCAAGGATGCAAAAATTCAAAACGAACGACTGATTGCATAAGATAGTAGGACAAACCCCAAAAAATTCTTCAAATATATTAATAGTAAAAAGGTCAGGTCTGAGCATGTAGGCCCTTTACAAAATAATCTAGAGTGGGTGACTGGGGATAAAGAGAAGGCAAATTTATTAAATACTTTCTTCAGCTCTGTGTATACAAAAGAGCATGGGGGAGCTCTTTTGTATACATCATGTCCATAATGGGGCTGCTATTGACACAGCCCTGAATAATCCACAATGGCTGAAAAGTGATATGGTCCAGAAATATTTAGACAGAATAAAGCACCTGGACCTGATGGCATCCACCCATGGATCCTAAAAGAATTGAGCTCTGTAATTTCAAAGCCATTGTATCTAATTTTTAGGGACTCATTAATAACGGGAATAGTACTACTGGATTGGCGCAGGGCGAACATGGTGCCTATATTTAAAAAGGGTTCAAAGTCTTTACCAAGTAACTATAGACCTGTTAGTTTAACATCTATAGTCGGGAAGATACTGGAGTGCTTAATAAAAAACCACATAAACGAGTTCTTGCTGTAAAAAAACATTTTATGCAACGGACAGCATGGATTCTTGAAAGACAGAAGTTGTCAGACAAACCTGATTTCTTTTTATGAAGAGGTAAGCAAAACCTTGGACAGAGGGGTGGCTGTGGACGTGGTATACTTGGATTTTGCAAAAGCGGTCGAAACAGTTCCCCACACGCGGCTCGTGTGTAAGGTAAAGTCTACAGGCCTGGAAATATGAGTTTGTATGGATAGAAGACTGGCTAAAAGACAATTCAGAGAGTGGTGGTTAATGATTCTTACTCTGAATGGTCTAAGGTTATCATTGTTCCCCAAGGTTCAGTGCTGGGACCCTTACTTTTTAATATCTTTATAAATGATATTGGGTCTGGGATCAAAAGTAACATTTCTCTCTTTGCAGATGACACCAAGCTATGCAGTGGAATAACGTCCTTACAGGATGTCTCCAATTTACAAGCCGACCTCAATGCACTGTCTAATTGGGCGACTATGTGGCAGATGAGGTTTACTGTTGAGAAATGTAAAGTTATGCACTTGGGGGCTAAGAATATGCATGCATCATACATGCTAGGGGGAGTACAACTGGGGGAATCCATGGTGGAGAAAGATCTGGGGGTTTTGGTAGATCATAAGCTCAATAATAGCATGCAATGCCAAGCTGCGGTTTCCAAAGCGAGCAAAGTCCTTTCTTGTATTAAGAGAGGTATGGACTCCAGAGAGAGAGAGATATAATTTTGCCCCTGTTCAAATCATTAGTAAGACCTCATCTGGAATATGCAGTTCAGTTTTGGGCACCAGTTCTCAAAAAGGATATTGGGGAACTGGAGAAAGTGCAGAGAAGGGCAACCAAACTGATAAGAGGCATGGAGGAGCTCAGCTATGAGGAAGGTTTAGAGGAACTGAATTTATTCATTCTTGAGAAGAGGAGAATAAGGGGGATATGATCAACATGTTCAAATATATAAGGGGTCCATATAGTGAACTTGATGTTGAGTTATTCTCTTTACGGTCAACCCAGAGGACACAGGGGCACTCTTTACGTCTAGAGGAAAAGCGATTTCATCTCCAAATACAGAAAGGTTTATGCACAGTAAGAGCTGTGAAAATGTGGAATAGACTCCCGCCAGAGGTGGTTCTGGCCAGCTCAGTAGATTGCTTTTAGAAAGGCCTGGATGCTTTCCTAAATGTACATAATATAACTGGGTACTAACATTTATAGGTAAAGTTGATCCAGGGAAAATCCGATTGCCTCTTGGGGGATCAGGAAATAATTTTTTCCCCTGCTGTAGCAAATTGGATCATGCTCTGCTGGGGGTTTTTGCCTTCCTCTGGATCAACTCTGGGTATAAAATTGGGTATATTGGATTGTACGATATTTTTAATTTTATTTATTTATTGTTTTTAAGGTTGAACTGGATGGACTTGTGTCTTTTTTAAACCTGACTAACTATGTAACTATGTAGGATACCAGTAATATACTATATCTCCAAAATTCACAAAGATAATGTTAAACCCCCGGGGAGATCCATTATCAGTGGGATTGATTCACTCACGTCGCATCTGGGAGAGTACATTGATTTGCACCTTCAACCTCTGGTACAGGAAACAAGTGCATTCCTAAAAGACACCAAACATGTTCTGCAATTATTACAGGGGAGTGCAGGTAATGAAAGTACAGTGGTGGTGACTGCTGACATCACATCACTGTACACTGGCATTAACCATGATGGAGCAAAGCAGGCTGTAGAATGGGCACTTACCAAAAATGGGAAATTGAGTAATACACACAAAAGATTTTTGCTTAAAAGCTTAGATTTTTGTCTAAGTCATAATTATTTTTGGTATGATGACACCTATTATTTACAAATCGGGGGGTAGCAATTGGCGCTAAATTTGCGCCCAGTGTAGCCAACTTGTATATGGGAAAGTGGTTATTGGGCAAAGGTTGCCGGATAGACCTATATTTGTATACAAAAAAGCCCCTAATCTTAGAGATAAGGTTGTCAGGAATGTAGTTAAACAACCAGGAAGAATTAATTTGTGTTTTTGGAACTTTAAGGGCTTCCATGGCTGTGGTCACTGTTATAGTTGTGTTAGGGTTCCTTACATCATTAGAAAAAGGAAAACCTTTATCAACCCCTGTACATCTAAGTCATATACCATTAGGGACTTTATATCATGTAAGACAAAAGGGGTCGTGTATGCTCTTAAATGTCCCTGCAACCTGTTATATATAGGGAGAACTCAGAGACCGCTTAAAAAATAGAGGAACATGTTAGAAACATTAGTAAGGGATGTGATAAACACCACCCATAAATACATTTTAGGGATGTACACAAGAAAGAGATTAGGGGACTCCAATTTTGGGGTTCGGAAGCCCCTAAGAAACATTGGAGAGGCGGAAACTTTGTCTGTGAGCTAAGTAAGAGGGAATCTTGGTGGATTTACCAATGGGGATCTTTAATACCAGAGGGGCTTGACTAGAGATTTTAATCTGGGTTGTTTTATTAGTAATCAGTAGGGGTTAGGTGGGGGCTGAAGGGTGATGTTCCTAGTTTTACGAGTAATTTTGAGGGTTTATATATGGGGGAAGAATATCTATTGAACATGCAATACTATTAAGTGGTTTGAAATTTATATATACACATGTTTATATTTATTTATATTAGTTTCACATTTAATTTTTTATTTTTTCATATATTTATTTTTTTATTTATAAGTTTATTCACATTTATTTTCATACATGTGTATATATAAATAAATATATAATATAATATAATATAAATATAAGATATATAAATAAATATATAATATAATATAAATATAAGATATAATAATAATAAAAAAAAAAAAAATATATATATATATATATATATATATATATATATATATATATATTTTTTTTTTATTATTATTATATCCATATTATGCATTTGAATTTAATTGTTATGTATATTGTTATATGTGTATAGTATATACTCTTTGATTGGGGACATTTGTTATATATGGCTTATGGGGACACCCAGGTGTGGAAAAATAAGAGCAATATATTACATTTTGTAAATTGTTCAGTATGTTTATGAGTTGGAAATCACTCCTGGATCATACACGCCTAGATATTAAAGTCTGTTTGCCTGTAAATTGAGTTCTTAATGTGATCCCCATAGACATTTTCTAGTATTTTATATGAGGATAAGATAAGATCACAACAAAATGGCGGTGGCCCGTCCTATAGCAATCCCCCTGGGGAAGACACGTGACCCTGTGTAGACATGCATTGGAGAGGGACATGGGTGACCATGGTATTAGGAACTAGCGTGGAACTAGCGTTTTCTCTAATGCCCCGTACACACGGTCAGATTTTCCGATGGAAAATGTCCGATCGGAGCGTGTTGTCGGACATTCCGACAGTGTGTGGGCTCCATCGGACATTTTCCATCGGATTTTCCGACACACAAAGTTTGAGAGCAGGCTATAAAATTTTTTGACAACAAAATCCGATCGCGTCAATTCCGACCGTGTGTGGCCTGTTCCGACGCACAAAGTGCCACGCATGCTCAGAAGAAATTCCGACACGGAACAGCTCGGTCTGGTAAAATTAGCGTTCGCAATGGATACAGCACTTTCGTCATGCTGCAATGTTAAAAATGGTTTAATACAGCGCACTCTCTTCTTCTTTATAATGTGACAAGAATGAAGTAGTTTTGCTGCTCATATTCACACACACTTCCACAAACTTATTTCTTTACTATTTATCGGGATTCCCTCAATATATTTTGATTTGTCACAGCTGACAACATTATTTTGGTGTTGTTTTTTTTTGTTTTTGTTTTTAAGGCCGATTATTTTTTTTGGTTTGTATTTTTTTCAAGGCTTATTTTTTTGGGGGGGATTTTTATTTGTACTCAAGAACATTTTTATGTGTGTTTTTTGTGTCACGTTACCACAACACCATTGATATGTTGTTCTATTTAATCTGTAGGAGATTGTTTGGTGTTGTTGTCCCTTGTTAATTTCACATTTTATGTTAGAAATGTACGTGAATCGTCACCAACAAACTGTCCTTTTTGGATGAAAACACACATAGGAGAGTATAATTTCCCAAAATAAAACTTTTATTAAGGGCTCACAACTAAACAAAGAGGGAGGCAACGCTGGAGAAACTGCAGAAATTGGCGAAGCCTTGGACCCCCAGGGCAGACATCAATTATTTTGAAGCAAAATTGGTGGCCTGAGGAGTCCTTATCTAAGGGAGTGCAGTCTGGTCCAGAAGTCCCAGAGATCCGGAAAGCAGCAGATGACATCTGTGTCCCCAGGCTGTGGTCATACAAGAGACTGCAGCTTTTGTCAGACCAGACTGAACCCAGGGTCATCACTCTCTGGTCTTCCTTCCACGCTTCCTTTCACGCGGTGGCTCTGGTGGTGGAGTTGTGGAAGCAGGAGGAGGAGGAGGAGGATGGTCCAACGCAATCACGTCAGTCTTGGGTGTTAGTTCCCCACTCACCCCCTTAGTTAGGACTTTATAAATAAGTTGCTCACACAGGAGGCGTTGACCTTCCTGCATGCCCTGCAGTTTTGTGGCAGCCATGCAGGCAAAGGCCTCTTCAGGAGTGGGTAAGGCTCGGAGGGACGCCAAAGCCTCCTGAATTAGCCTGAGTGCTGAATCCTGCATGGGAGTCGTCTTCCTCGCTCTTTTATATGGAAGGCGGAGGGGAGGAACCTGCAATTCAGTCAGGCTGCGACTGGTCCCAGGCTTCTCTTGGCTGACACTTAGCCCCGCCTCCTCCTGGCTGACACTAATCCCAGCCTCCTCCTGACTGCCACATTCCTCAACCTCCTCCTGGCTGAGGTCTTCCTGTGTATGAAAAAGGGACATAGTTTTAGTTTTTTATTCATCAATCACACGCAATTTTCACCTCATGACTGTTGCAAATTGAATGTTAACAAATATAACAGACTATCTTTCTGAGCCCAGCATTTTTCATTCTTGTCCCAATTTTGGGTGCCCACTACTGTCTATTGATATGTAAAACACTTTTTTCAATCAGCAATTAGTGATCAATAATAACATCTAGTAAACATCATTTAGTTATTGACCAGAAATCTGTAGAACAATGCTATACCTGACTCCAGCTGGACTCCTCCACTTCTTCCTGGCTGGAAGGCCCGGGTTGGACATCGGAAGCCTCAGCTGGGGTGGAAGGAAGAGTGGAAGGAAGAGTGGAGAGGGATTCCCTGACTTCAGTGTGGTCTGACAGAAATCGCAGTCTCTCATAGTACCACAGCCTGGGGACATAAACGTCATCTGCTGCAGCTCCGGACCTCTGGGAATCTGTGACCTTCTTGCGCTCCCTAAGATAAGTGTTCCTCAGGCCACCAATTTTGGTTTTTAAATAGGGGATGGTTGCTGTGGGGACCACCGGCTTCACCAACTCCAGCAGTTTTTCCAGCACTGCCTGCCTCTTTTGTTTATTATTGTAATGGGGGTGTCTCACCTGCCACAGACAGGGCAGCTCCCTGTATTTGTCTATGAACAGGGGAAGGAAGTTGTGGTCATTGAAGCCATCCATTTTCTCTGCAAGACACAACACAAGACAAACCCTAAGGTCAGGCCAAACTCCCCTAATCTGGTTAGAATATAGGCTTCCATTTCAAAGCAGTATAGGCCCAAGTTTAGATCTTACCTTCGTTATCACGATCAGCGCTTTTGATGCTTCTTCCTCCGCTCACAGATCGTACATAATAAGCACGCGTGTTACGCTTTATACACACTGCGCATGCGTGTAACTCCGCCCGCCTCTGACGTTCTTTCTAGTCTATTCCCCGCCCCTTTTCGTTCTGCGCAGTGGGGGAAGAGCACATGGTGGATACACAGCAGGTGCATGCTAATTATAGCAATGAGGAGGAGGGGAGGAAAGCCCGGAGCCTGAAACGTCACAATCCAGAAGGAGACGATTTAACCACTTCAGCCCCGGAAGGATTTACCCCCTTCCTGACCAGAGCACTTTTTACAATTTGGCACTGTGTCGCTTTAACTGCTAATTGCGCGGTCATGCAATGCTGTAACCAAACGAAATTTGCGTCCTTTTCTTCCCACAAATAGAGCTTTCTTTTGATGGTATTTGATCACCTCTGCCGTTTTTATTTTTTGCGCTATACACGGAAAAAGACCGAAAATTTTGAAAAAAAATGATATTTTCTACTTTTTGTTCTAAAAAAAATCCAATAAACTCAATTTTAGTCATACATTTAGGCCAAAATGTATTTGGCCACATGTCTTTGGTAAAAAAAATGTCAATAAGTGTATATTTATTGGTTTGCGCAAAAGTTATAGCGCCTACAAACTAGGGTACATTTTCTGGAATTTACACAGCCTTTAATTTATGACTGCCTATGTCGTTTCTTGAGGTGCTAAAATGGCAGGGCAGTACAAAACCCCCACAAATGACCCCATTTTGGAAAGTAGACACCCCAAGGAAATTGCTGAGAGGCATGTTGAGCCCATTGAATATTCATTTTTTTTGTCCCAAGTGATTGAATAATGACAAAAAAAAAAAAAAAATTACAAAAAGTTGTCACTAAATGATATATTGCTCACACAGGCCATGGGCATATGTGGAATTGCACCCCAAAATACATTTAGCTGCTTCTCCTGAGTATGGGGATACCACATGTGTGGGACTTTTTGGGAGCCTAGCCGCATACGGGGCCCCGAAAACCAATCACTGCCTTCAGGATTTCTAAGGGCGTACATTTTTGATTTTACTCCTCACTACCTATCACAGTTTTGAAGGCCATAAAATGCCCAGATGGCACAACCCCCCCCCCAAATGACCCCATTTTGGAAAGTAGACACCCCAAGCTATTTGCTGAGAGGCATGTTGAGTCCATGGAATATTTTATATTTTGACACAAGTTGCGGGAAAGTGACAATTTTTTTTTTTTTTTTTTTTGCACAAAGTTGTCACTAAATGATATATTGCTCACACAGGTCATGGGCATATGTGGAATTGCACCCCAAAATACATTCTGCTGCTTCTCTTGAGTACGGGGATACCACATGTGTGGGACTTTTTAGGAGCCTAGCCGCGTACGGGACCCCGAAAACCAATCACCGCCTTCAGGATTTCTAAGGGTGTACATTTTTGATTTCACTCTTCACTGCCTATCACAGTTTCGGAGGTCATGGAATGCCCAGGTGGCACAAACCCCCCCCAAATGACCCCATTTTGGAAAGTAGACACCCCAAGCTATTTGCTGAGAGGCATGGTGAGTATTTTGCAGCTCTCATTTGTTTTTGAAAATGAAGAAAGACAAAAAAAAAAAATTTTTTTTTCTTTTTTTAATTTTCAAAACTTTGTGACAAAAAGTGAGGTCTGCAAAATACTCACTATACCGCTCAGCAAATAGCTTTGGGTGTCTACTTTCCAAAATGGGGTCATTTGGGGGGGGTTTGTGCCACCTGGGCATTCCATGGCCTCCAAGACTGTGATAGGCAGTGAAGAGTGAAATAAAAATTTACGCCCTTAGAAAGCCTGAAGGCGGTGCTTGGTTTTCGGGGTCCCATACGCGGCTAGGCTCCCAAAAAGTCTCACACATGTGGTATCTCCGTACTCAGGAGAAGCAACAGAATGTATTTTGGGGTGTAATTTCACATATTCCCATGGCATGTTTGAGCAATATATAATTTAGTGACAACTTTGTGCAAAAAAAAAAAATTTGTCTCTTTCCCGCAACTTGTGTCACAATATAAAATATTTCATGGACTCGACATGCCTCTCGGCAAATAGCTTGGGGTGTCTACTTTCCAAAATGGGGTCATTTGGGGGGGGTTTGAACTGTCCTGGCATTTTATGTACAACATTTAGAAGCTTATGTCACACATCACCCACTCTTCTAACCACTTGAAGACAAAGCCCTTTCTGACACTTTTTGATTACATGAAAGAATTATTTTTTTTTTGCAAGAAAATTACTTTGAACCCCCACACATTATATATTTTTTAAAGCAAATGCCCTACAGATTAAAATGGTGGGTGTTTAATTTTTTTTTTTCACACAGTATTTGCGCAGCGATTTTTCAAACGCATTTTTTGGGGAAAAAACACACTTTTTTACATTTTAATGCACTAAAACACACTATATTGCCCAAATGTTTGATGAAATAAAAAAGATGATCTTAGGCCGAGTACATGGATACCAAACATGACATGCTTTACAATTGCGCACAAACGTGCAGTGGCAACAAAATAAATACATTTTTAAAAGCCTTTAAAAGCCTTTACAGGTTACCACTTTAGATTTACAGAGGAGGTTTACTGCTAAAATTACTGCCCTCGATCTGACGTTCGCGGTGACACCTCACATGTATGGTGCAATTGCTGTTTACATTTGACGCCAGACCGACGCTTGCGTTCGCCTTAGCACGAGAGCAGGGGGGACAGGGGTGCTTTTTTTTTTTTTTTTTTTTTCTTTATTATTTTTTTGCTTTTTTATCTTATTTTAAAACTGTTCCTTTTTTTTTTTTTTTTTTTTTAATCATTTTTATTGTTATCTCAGGGAATGTAAATATCCCCTATGATAGCAATAGGTAGTGACAGGTACTCTTTTTTGAAAAGATTGGGGTCTATTAGACCCTAGATTTCTCCTCTGCCCTCAAAGCATCTGACCACACCAAGATCGGTGTGATAAAATGCTTCCCCAATTTCCCAATGGCGCTATTTACATCCGGCGAAATCTAAGTCATAAAATGCTCGTAGCTTCCGGTTTCTTAGGCCATAGAGATGTTTGGAGCCACTCTGGTCTCTGATCAGCTCTATGGTCAGCTGGCTGAATCACCGGCTGCATTCTCAGGTTCCCTGTTGAGACAGGAGAACCAGAGAAAAACACGGAAGACGATGGGGGGGGCATTCTCTCCCACTGCTTGTAAAAGCAGTCTAGAGGCTAATTAGCCGCTAGGATTGCTTTTACATGAAAGCCGACCGCTGGCTGAAAAGAATGATACCAAGATGATACCTAAACCTGCAAGCATCATTCTGGTATAACCACTCAAAGTCGTGAATGCTGTACCTGAAGACAAAAAAATGGTTAACAATAAAGCACAGTAAACAGTAAAGTATAAAAAATTGCATACCTGAAAAGCAAACATGATAAAACATAATAACAATAAAACATTGCAGAATAGAATACAGTAAAAAAGAGCAGAACAATAGAGAGAATAGAGAGAGAGAGAATAGAGAGAGAACAATAAAACGACAACTATTATTTTTTATTTTATATTTTTGTTTGTGTTTTTTTTTTACACTTTTTTTGTAACTGTAACTTTTATAACTGTAACCGCTTCCAGGTTCGGGTCTCTCAAAATGCGATGGCATCTTGGGAGACCCTGTGAAAGTGTGTCCTAGTCTGTGCAATGCTGTACCCTACGCTAATACTCAACTAGTGAATGGTAGCGTTCAAAACATTCACCAATGCAAAGACCAGGATTGTCAGGACAGGAGGGACAATAATAGCGGGTGTTACGCCTATATCCGCGCTTGCTGCAGACACAACATCTTTTTTGGGGGGGTTCGTTGGGTAGGGGTACTCGGGAGGACATAAAGAAAATGCCTCTCATGCAGCCGACTGCATTTGGTTGGGGATGTGAATGATGTGAATGGGGGAAGTACGGGCGCTGCAGAAGTGGTGGGTTCCCAATTAGGATTGGCGAATGCAGCAGGAAGGGCATTATGGGCACGACGGGCCTGTGTTTGTCTTCTTGGTGGCAGCGGGACACTATTTGTGCTTGCCACCTCACCAGCTTGAACTGCACTTATGGGACTCGCCACGTCACCAAGTGTTACTGCAGTGCTGGTTTGACTACGACCGGGGTGTACTAGGCCGCTGGCGCTTGCCAGTTCACCAAAACGCTACCAAAAAAACTGTTAACGATCGCAGGGATCAGGCCTGACTCTGCGAACGCTGCAGTTATGCGTTTAGTGTTTTGTAAGTGACAGTGATCGATCGATACTGCACTTGGGTGGGCTGGGCTGGGCCGGGCGGAGGGGCAAAACGCAGGTGCTAGCAGGTATCTGGGCTGATCCCACTAACACTGCGTTTTTGGGAACCCTAAACTGCTGGGGACGCCAGTATAGATCTGATCGGATCAGATCAGATATTGATCAGTTCAGATACTATACCACTAAGGGAGGTGTACGGTGCGTGCGTGGGTGTTAGCGCTACTGGCACTAACCTGACGCTGCCTGGGGCTGGTGCTTGCCAGTTCACCAAAACGCTACCAAAAAAACTGTTAGCGATTGCAGGGATCAGGCCTGACTCTGCGAACGCTGCAGTTATGCGTTTAGTGTTTTGTAAGTGACAGTGATCGATCGATACTGCACTTGGGTGGGCTGGGCTGGGCCGGGCGGAGGGGCAAAACGCAGGTGCTAGCAGGTATCTGGGCTGATCCCGCTAACACTGCGTTTTTGGGAATCCTAAACTGCTGGGGACGCTAGTATAGATCTGATCGGATCAGATATTGATGCGTTCAGATACTATACCACTAAGGGAGGTGTACGGTGCGTGGGTGTTAGCGCTACTGGCACTAACCTGACGCTGCCTGGGGCTGGTGCTTGCCATTTCACCAAAACGCTACCAAAAAAACTGTTAGCGATCGCAGGGATCAGGCCTGACTCTGTGAACGCTGCAGTTATGCGTTTAGTGTTTTGTAAGTGACAGTGATCGATTGATACTGCACTTGGGAGGGCTGGGCCGAGCCGGGAGGAGGGGCAAAATGCAGGTGCTAGCAGGTATCTGGGCTGATCCCGCTAACACTGTGTTTTTGGGAACCCTAAACTGCTGGGGACGCTAGTATAGATCTGATCGGATCAGATATTGATCTGTACAGATACTATACCACTAAGGGAGGCGTATGCTGCGTGCGTGGGTGTTAGCGGTACTGGCGCTAATCTGACACTGCCTGGGGCGACGCATATCACCGCCGGGCGATCAGGGGGCTAAATCTTTATTCGGTAATAAACGGCGGGTGCCCTGACACTATAAAAAATAAACAAACTAACCAGCGTCACCCGTAACGGTTATACAGTGATCAGTGGTGAAAGGGTTAACTAGGGGGCAATCAAGGGGTTAAAACATTTATTAGGTAGTATATGGGGGTCCCTGTCGCTATAAAACGCTGACGGCGAACCTAAATATTTACCTCACTAACTAGCGTCACCAGCGACACTAATACAGCGATCAGAAAAATGATCGCTTAGCGACACTGGTGACGGGGGGTGATCAAGGGGTTAAAACTTTATTAGGGGGGGTTAGGGGGGTATCCTAGACCTAAAGGGGGCCTAACACTCACTGCCCTAACACTGTAACTGTCACAAACTGACACCAATACAGTAATCAGAAAAAAAAAAAAAACCTGCTTGGTGTCAGTTTGTAACAGGGGGGGGTGATTGGGGGGGATCGGGGGGCGATCGGGGGGGGATCGGGGTGTTTTGTGTGCCTGGCATGTTCTACTGTGTGTGTAGTGTGTTGGTGCACTCACATTGCAGTCTTCTCTCCTCGGCCCGGAACGGAAAATACCGAGCCGAGGAGAGATGACATCATTTCCTCTGCCTCTGTGTACAATACAGAGGCAGGGAAATGATCCCATTGGCTGGGAGCGATCGCGAGGGGGGGGCCACGAATGGATGGCCTCCCCCTCACCACCGATCGCCGGGGGAGATTTGCCGACTGCCGCAGGCATGGGGGGGGGATCGGACCCCCCACCCGCGGGCAGGCAAGGACGTACCTGTAAGTCCTTTTGCCTGCCCGTGCCATTCTGCCGACGTATATAGTCGTGCGGCGGTCGGCAAGTGGTTAAGGCATCAAATATGTCCTTTGGGGAGATGTTGGAGATGGTGGACATCTTGAAGAAGGCCGACTATGAGGGGAAGTATGGACCTTACCCCAACCCCAATGTCAGAAAGGCCAAGATAATTGCGAAAGTGGTCAAGAGTCTGCACCGGAAATTCGGGGTACGACGATCGAAAGATCAGCTCAGGAAACGGTGGTCGGACCTGAAATTACGAGAACATGAGCAGTACAGAAAGATCTGGAGAGTGCAGCAAAAAAGTAAGTAGTTGTCCTGTGTTCCTATTCTTTATGTTTCTTACGTTCATGCTGCTCCATGTGCTTTTCTTACAAGTGTACATTTTTAAATGGCAACTTTCATGTTCATGGGTACATTATTCGTTCGTATCAAACATTTTTCTTTCAGCCTAAAAAAACACCGTTGTTTAGGCCATATGCATTTGGCCACAATTTTTACGCCCTACTTGTCTGAAACTATTTTGGTTGCGTAGATGGCTTTGTTACTAGAATGAAATGCAAACTAGATTCTGTGTAAGGAGAGGACACACAGAATCTTTCACATCTGGACACTGGAGCACTAGTGTGGGACACAAGAACACCATTTTATTAGGGGGCCACACAGGTACTCCAGTGTATACTATAGGGGGGCTACATCTGTGAAGCTTGTACCAAACAGGTAAAGAATTGAAGCTTGACAAAGGACACTGAAAATGCTACATTTTGGAACTCTGCCAAAATAGACAATTGTACCCCACTTCCAAGCAATGTTTCCTATTTATAGTTCTGCCATCAAATCTCTGTGTGCTAAGTATAGCATTTTTGTTTGACATAGGGGAGAAAAGACTCAGAGGACACCCCTCATCCGAGGAGACCACAGACCCCCCACCTCTGGAAGAAGGGGAAATCCCACCAACCCAAGAAGAGCAGGAGGAAGAAGACGTGGTGGAACTAGTCACTACAACAGGTGAGTGTCTGCGACCACAGGCTCAGGTAAGAGATGGATGCCGGCATATTTTTGATACCTTTTTTTTGGGGGTTTCTCTCTTTTTTAGGTGATCGTGATGTTGTGGATCCAGATCCTTTCACATCAGAAAGTGCCCAGATCCTGATCGGGGAGATCATGGGGTGTAATTTACAATTGGAAAACCTCAAGAAAAGCATCAATGATGTTATTCAAAAAAATAAAAACATCATTGATGTTTTGGGGCGAGTTTAAAACACCTCCCAATCCATTTTTTTTTGTGTGCTACAATGTTCAAAATGTTTTAGCGATTTTTAGAAAAGCCTAATTTGGAGGATGCACACAGTGTGCCAACATGTGCTATCTGCCATCACGGGAGATCAATGGATGGGGGTTTCTCCCCCAAAACACATCCCTTGATCCCCCGTGATGGCAGCTTGCACATGTTGACATTTGTGTGCATCTTCCAAATTTGGCTTTTCCTGGGGTGACTTCACCCCATCTGAACGCAATATCAAACACAGTTCCTAAATACTCATGTCTGATATTGCCTTCAAGTTCTACCAAATGTGAACTTTGTAAGTTCAAGATTTGTGTCTTTCTTGTTGGTTTTACACATGCCTGTTTTATCTTAAATTAACATTTCTATTTTTTATAATGCTACCCCAAAAATTGTTATACAACAAACATGTTGGTTTTTTTGAAAAACCTTTTCTAAATGCACATGTGATTGTGCAGGTATTAAAAAGATTGTTAAGCAAGAATGTGTGGATTATTGTGTCAACGTTAAAACACTTTGGTGGTGATGTAATTGGTGTTTTCTGTGAAAATGGGGGTTATTTCATAAGGGCAAATCCTCTTTGCACTACAAGTGCAGTTTCAGTGCAGTTTCAAGTGCACTTGTAGTGCAAAGTGTCTTTGCCTTTAGTAAATAACACCCAACAGTGCTTTGTATAAGGTTACACAATCACGCCATTTTCTGGACTCAACACATTTCTGTCAGGGTCAGCTAAAACAAACACAAGCAGTAAATGTCCACAAAGATTTTCTTTTTTTTTGTTTTTTATTTGATAAAGGCTTCACAAATTTGCTGGCATATTGATGGCCCCCCTACCCGCAAAGAACTCCAGGTGTCGTAACCGGACATCACGGGCACTCAGGGAGGGCAAGCCAGGACGGCCACTTTCAAGCGCCGTCATTGTTGTTTCATGTATCATTCCGGCCTCAGGCCCAACTGAGCCAGCATAGTTGGCCGAATGTTTGCGTAAAAAGTTATGGAGAATACAGCACGCCAGGATTATATGATTACGTTTATACTCCGCCATACGGATGGGTGTCAGAAATAGGCGGAACCGGCTGGCCAGGATTCCAAATGTGTTCTCCACCACTCTTCTGGCTCTGGCCAGCCGGTAATTAAAAACCCTCTGTTCCGGGGTGAGGGTCCTCATAGGGAATGGAAACTGTTGAGGAAAAAAAAAAGAAATTACTATTTTTGCACATAAACATGGCAAGCAGATTAGACACAAACATTCTTGGCCAACCTCCAGATAGCATTTATTAAGGGGAATTTAACAACACCTAAGTATAAGGTACACCTATCATATTCCCCCCCCCTCTCATGGGCCATTTCTAACATTATAGGGGGGGGGGACTCTTGGACAGGTAACCCTCTCCACTTCATTGAGAGATGAATGCCTAAATACAGGGTATTACTTGGAACAGCCCCTCCTTAGTTACACTATTGGCAGCCCACTGGATAGGTAAGAAGTGTCATAATACAAAGTTATAAATACACACTGTACACATTTGAGGACATTTGGACATTCTGCTATTTCCTGTCAAGATAATAATAGGATACAAAAACTTTAAACAGTACCATTTGAAAGTATACAGGCAGGCCCTTGCACTACATGCTTTGGGTAATTCATCCATAAATCTGAGCACAAAAGAGATGGGTATAGTGTGTATGGGTTTGGCAAAGTCAGCAGATAGATGATTGAGGATAGATAGAGAATTGGGATCAGCTGACTTAGCAGTTGGGGGGAGGGAGGGTTAATAAAAATGATTTGGGGACACCACAAAAAAAAAGCCTCTGGCACTCTGCCTGAATTTAAAGCACAAATCACATTTTAGGGGGTGTTTGGGGTAAAGCACTACTATGGAGCTGATAAAATACATTGTTAAGTGACTACATGAGGTGAATATAGGGGCAGGAGAACATGCTGGGGAGGTTATTGAAGGCCAATCTGTATAAAGGACTAAAAAATTAATTACAGAAAAATCCAGCATGCATGAGGACAAAGGGGACATTCACAGCATATTCCAATCATAGTAATTAGGGAATGAGGAAAGAAATACAAGATATTAGCAAACATTAAATACAATAAAATGTGATATTAAAGGATACAAATCTTACCTTCATATATTCCTTCTTCAGGACCTGGATGTTGGCAGAACAGGTCTCTGGGATAATGATACCCAGAGCCTGGGGGGAGATGCCTGTCGAGAACTTCAAGTACTGCAGACTTCTCCCTGTCGCCAAGTACCGCAGGGTAGCGACGAGCCTCTGCTCCGGAGTGATGGCTTGCCTCATGCAGGTATCCTGCCTGCTAATATAAGGGGTCAGCGAAGCCAACAAACGGTGGAACACGAGGTCCGTCATCCTGAGAAAGTTCCTGAAATCATCAGGATTATTCTCACGGATCTCACAGAGCAAAGGCATATGAGAGAACTGGTCATGCTGAAGCAACCAATTCTTGGTCCATGAACTCCTCCCCACCCTGTTCATGGACTGGACTTGTGTCAAGGTCAGGACCCCAACACCAAGCCCCCGCACAGCACGAACTCTACGAGGAGTACATATACGCAACATGGCTAGAAAACGGTCGGCTGCTCAGAACGCAGTAACAGAACGCACTGAAGAACAGCAAGGCCTGTGAAGAGCGACCTGAAAAACAGTAACGAACGAACAAGAACACAATGACTACTTAAAGTCATGCGGAACTTGCTTGCACGCAGAAGAGCAGATACAAACCCACAAGCACAAACTGAACCGCAGAAAACGATCTGAAAGCCACGAGTCTGAAAAAGCGCGAATCGTCTCTCACCAAACTTTTACTAACACGAGATTAGCAAAAGGAGCCCAAAGGGTGCCGCGCTTGGTTCTGAACTGGCCTTTTCTAGTCTCGACGTACGTGGTTGATGTCACCGCGTTGTTGGCGATCGGAAATTCCGACAACTTTGTGCGACCGTGTGTACGCAAAACAAGTTTGAGCCAACATCCGTCGGAAAAAATCCTAGGATTTTGTTGTCGGAATGTCCGAACAAAGTCCGGGGCATTAGAAGTGCCAGCGGGGCTTGTGTGAAACTGGAGAGGTGATTCCAATCACGGATTTTATCTTGGCTGTTTATAGACTGGTACACTTGTAGCACCAGAAAAATGTGAGTACCCTGTCATCGCTTTTTATGTAAATATATCTGCTTTTAAAACTATATAAGCACTATCAGTTTTTTCTTTACTGTTTTATCATTGGCCATTACCAGCTATTTGGGAGCAAGGAGTGGAGAGGAGTTCTGGAGTTGCCTTGTTATAGCCCTTGGTGAGGCTAGAAAACTGTTTCTGACATTACTTAGCTGTAGTGGTCGCACTGGTTCAGGTGAGAATACTCCTGAAGGGGGGGAGCACTTGTGGTAACACACATTCTGGAGCTTTTTTGAGCACAAAGGAGTGGGTTCATTTTTGAGCACGAATTGTGAAGAACTTCATTGTGGGGACTTTATGGACTAATTTCTTTTTAATTATTTTTATTGTGATTTTATTTTAATTTTATTTTTGCAAGTTCTATCATATATGTTCATATGAACTCTGTGATTTAAATTGTTTAAATATTTATAAGTGTTTATGCACTGTATGTTTTTTTTATTTCACTCATGTAGTGATATCTCTGTAGTATCATCAGAATATTTACAAATTCACTATATTCATTTGTCAGCGTTCGTCCTCTCAAGCCAGATTGTGTTACGCCTTGCAAAGCCAGCTCATCAGTGGCCCCTGCAACTGAACTGTGCCATGGGACCTAATTGGAGATATTGGTTTTAAAGGCTTTTAGTTAAATATCGGATATATAGATACATATATACACTATTCTTCAAAGACATATGTACATTTTTCTTGTTATTGCTTTGACTGTGTGTAATGACATCACTTTACCATATATAATGTTACACTTATCACCTGCTGGTATGTCTGCATATCTTTACTCTTATAAATCTATGCTGGGTGTATTAGTATACTGTTGTCAGTTATTTTGGGTGAGTTACTAGTTATTGTCCTAGAAAGGGATCATCTCTACATACACTGGAGCCCTAGGTGGAGGCATTGCCAATTATATATTCATAGTCCACTCTTCCTTTAGCGAAGGCTCTGGCTCATTTGGTTACCTGCAGGTTAGCGCCATAGCCTGTGTGGAGAGGGCAGTCTTTCTTCCTAGAATCCCTCTTGTTCACATACTAAGTGTGCCCCCTTGTGGATGGAGACTGCTCTATATTCTATAAATACAGTTTCTCCTGCAGCCGTGTCTATAAATGTCTCTATCACTGCTGCAGTCTGGGCTACACTTAAAAGCATCTCAAACTGATCTCAAAAGCAAGCTAAATGCATCTGAAAGCATGTTGCATTTGCCCATTTTCACAAGCCCTTAAGTTGGTAATACATGGATCGAAATTCAGCCACTTTAGCAGGGACCAGCTGAATTGCCATTCATGTATGGGGAAGGAAGTTGTACAAAAGTCAATCTACCAAATGACTTCTGTACAACCACCCTGTTGGATTTTCCCCAGTCGATCAGTGCTACAGGCTATAGCCTGTACTGCTGATCAGTGTATTCTGATAGTCTCTCCGCTGTCAGAATACAATAGCTCAGGGGGGAGGATTCCCCCACCCACAATGAGTGTGTGGATGGAGGAATAGTGAGTTATGTTTGTTCAACTCCCTAGTTAATTGAAAAAAATTGACTATTCTATGGGCTGCCTTTGGCAGGTTCTGATTGAGACATGGAGTAATGGCAATGAAAATTGTTGTGTCTGCACTGACAGTGGTAGTCCTCTGTTTGAGACTCTTTCTTGCTGGAAAAAGTAGTGATATTTTTTGGACATGGGATAAGAGGGCATGAATGTTACATACTCATCGTGCCCCCAGTGGATGGAGGAAGGACTTGGGCCGACTTATATTCTGTAAATGCAGTTTCTCCTGTAGCTATATCTGAAAATGTCTCTCTCACTACTACACACTGCCCCCACCAAAAGTCTTTGGTCTTCATACAGCTTCTCCCAGCAGTAGAAGATGGTTATGGTGCCAAACTTTCATTGGTTCAATTTTCCCCTCTAGGCAGATATGGTACACTGGCAAACCAAACAGTTGCTTGCAGAACTTGTAGGGTTTGGATTTCCACCTGTGAGCTAGCGTTTGTTTTCAAGAGACACCCAAATTTAACAGAAGCACCCGATCACCTGGCTGTAAGTCCTGGACTCTAACTTTCAAACTGAAGTTCCTTTTATTCCACTTACCTCGGGCATTTGATGGAATTTAGACCTTCTCATAAGCAGTCTTTAAACTCTTTTTGAGAAGATCCAGATACCCTCTGTGGGATGTAACAGATGCCTGTTTCAGCGACTCAACAGCGACACAAGAAAAGTCGAGAGGCAGTCAGGCTTCTCTCCCAGACACAAATATGTATGAAGAATAACCGGTGGCATCATTCTTGGTTCTGTTGTAAGCATGCACAACTGCTCAGATGTGCCTGTTTCAGTGTTGTGTCTTCACTCTTGTAACAGTCACAAGCATATTGAGAAGGGTGCAGTTGAACGTCCCATTGCAGATCCCCTTGTGGGTGGTATGGGTCATTCTGGACATGTCTCTTGATGTTTCTTGATGAGTTAGCTCTCAAAGTCTTTTCCTTTTTAAGAACCTCTCCACCAAGACTTTGACTACTGTGGATACTCTGATGTTGGAAACATCTGGGCAGAAATGAAATGATCTGTCACCACCAGGATGTTTCCCTGTCACCTCTAGTCGGGTTCTAAGCACAAGAAGTCAATGCACACCAAGTCGATGGGTCCATTAATTTGGATGTGGCCCATTGGGTGGTTTTGAAAGGCAAAGTCTTTCTCTGTATGCAGTGTATCCAGGAATGACAGTAGCTCTCAAATTCAGCCCGCATACAAGGTCAATAGAACCAGTTTCTCACTAACCTTTGATGAAAGTTTTATCTGGCCTTAAGTGACCATGGTTATCATGCAGGGATGCTAGTAAGGATGAGCCAAACACTGCCCAGTTCGGTTCGCACCAGAAAATCCAAACATGCAAAAAATTTGGACGAACAAATGAACACCGTTAAAGTCTACGGGACACGAGCATGAAAAATCAAAAGTGCTAATTTTAAAGGCTTATATTTATTTATTTATTTATTTCAGGTACTTATATAGCGCCGTCAATTTACGCAGCGCTTTACATATACATTTTACATTCACATCAGTCCCTACCCTCAAGGAGCTTACAATCTAAGGTCCCTAACTCATATTCATACATACTAGGGACAATTTAGACAGAAGCCGATTAACCTACCAGCATGTCTTTGGAGTGTGGGAGGAAACCGGAGTACCCGGAGGAAACCCACGCAGGCACAGGGAGAACAGGGAGATGCAAACTCCAGGCAGGTAGTGTCGTGGTTGGGATTCGAACCAGCGACCCTTCTTACTGCTAGGCGAGAGTGCTACCACTACACCACTGTGCCGCCCATGCATGTTATTGTCATAAAAAGTGTTTGGGGACCTGAGTCCTGCCCCAGGGGACAGGTATCAATGCAAAAAAAGTTTTAAAAATGGCCGTTTTTTCGGGAGCAGTGATTTTAACCACTTCCCGCCCAGTCTATAGCAGAATGACAGCCGGGCGGGGGTTCAGTTATCCTGACTGGGCGTCATATGACACCCTGCAGGATAACAGCCGCCGCGCGGCCGTGGGGGCACGCATCACGGCGATTGGTGGTGCGCTGTGTCAGTCTGACAGCGGAGGCTCTTTACCACGTGATCAGCCGTGTCCAAAGGCCGGTGATCAGCTTTTCCTCACTCACGTCTGACAGGCGTGAGTAGAGGAGACCCGATCGGCGGCTCTCCTGAAGGGGGGGTCTGCGCTGATTGTTTATCAGCGCAGCCCCGCCTCGGATGCCCACTCTAGACCACCAGGGAAGCCACTAGGATCACCAGGGAAGCTTCTAAAATGTGGATGGCCAGGTACATCCCGCATGGCCATCCACCTGTGAAAATTAATGATCAACATATGCCAATCAGTGGCACTGACTGGCACCTGTATGGCACAATAAAAATTAGTGATGCCCAGCAATGCTACCCATCAGTGTCATCAGTGCCAGCCATCAGTGTCCATCAGTGCCACATATCAGTGCCCATCTGTGCCTACCTATCAGTGCCCATCCGTGCCTCCTATCAGTGCCACCCATAAGTACCCATCAGTGGCACCCATAAGTAGCCATCAGTGCCACCTATGAGTGCCCATCAATGCCGCCTATGAGTGCCCATCAGTGCCGCATACCAGTGCCACCTATCAGTGCCCAGTGCCACCTATCAGTGCCCATCAGTGCCGCCTATCAGTGCCCATCATCAGTGCCCATCAGTGCCAGCTCATCGGTGCCACCTCATTGGTGCCCATCAGTGCCACCTTATCAGTGCCCATCAGTGCAGCCATATCAGTGCCCGTCATTGAAGAAGAAAACGTACTTATTTACAAAAAATTTTAACAGAAACAAAGAAAAACTTTTTTTTTTCAAAATTTTCGGTCTTTTTTTATTTGTTGCGCAAAAAATAAAAATCGCGGAAGTGATCAAATACCACCAAAAGAAAGCTCTATTTGTGAGAACAAAATGATAAAAAATTTGTTTGAGTACAGTGTAGCATGACAGTGCAATTTTCATTCAATTTGCGACAGCGCTGAAAGCTGAAAATTGGCTTGTGCAGGAAGGTGTATAAGTGCCGGGTATTGAAGTGGTTAATAATGCTTAAAGTGAAACAATAAAAACTAGAAAAGGTACAATTTCTGGGGAAATTGTGAAAAGTGTTCTTGCCTCTACATCTGGAGTGAGCGGAGTAACTGGGGGGAGTGCCTGGAGTAACTGTTGTGTGGTTGGAGTAACTGTGGAAAGGTTGAACTGGGCAGATGGGCAGAGTAACTGTGTGGAGTGTTTGTAGTGAGTAAAGATAGTAAACATTACACTAACCAATTGATTGATCAAATTTAAAAAGTGCACAAGTGCTAATGATGTAGAAGGTAGAAATATCAGTAAATGACTTTGTCGGACACAGACTTAAGGGTTACCAGGATTTATTCCGCCCCAGCCAAAGCATAGCACCTGACGGACTCGCGTTCCAAAATCAAGTGTGTCAAAAACAGTTTACACAGTATACATATAATTTCAATATATTGCATCACAAGCGAACTGGCGGTATATTTCCGTTATACATTAACATTAACATTTTGAACAGTCAACTTTTTGAACTTTTTGGATACAAGGCAATTCATTAAAGCATATACTTTAAACCCTTACAAATTTTCAGTTTCTCTGCAGTTTTGCTCCTTGCTGTTTCTTTGTCTTACTAATCAGCAAGCAGGCTATAGCACAGGAAGGAGAGGGTGAGTGTGATGAGGACAGTGTGATAGGGCGAGCTGACGTGCTGCATCTACCGTCTGTAGGACGGGTGATCGTTTTAGCCAGCCGGCTTCTTATGCTTATTTGAATCTGCTACACTGTAAGTGTTATTTTAATTCTTTTAATAAACCTCAAAACCAGGATTACGCTATGTTGTTTCCCTCTCTTTTCCCGGGGTACCCCTAAATGAGAACAACCCCCCAGCTAGGAGTCTTTTATTAATCTCCATGATAAGAGTGATTTCCTGTGACTTGGTGGACTAGTGGTATCATCACCCTTTGGCTGTATGAAGTGGCATGTCGTTTCCTAGAAGCCCATCCAATGAAAGGCCCTGACCGGGTTAAGGTCGCAAGCCCCCTTGTGCTTGCCGTTTGGTAAGCGCGCATTTTATTTTCAGCTACCACCGTGGTGCGGTGGAGGAATTTTTTCTATTTTACATTTCCTGCTTTAAAAAAATGGGGTCTGAGCCTATGTATTTTCATAACATTTATTTGGACTTTATTCACTGTGTTAGGACTGTCCAGTGAACACTTATTGATTTAGGTTTCAAGAACTGTGTTAGTTATTTAATTTGGGTTCTAACCAATTAGTCCTATTCAACACTGGTACTAGTATTTACTCCTATTTACAGCGCTGCTATATTTGTTATATTGTTGTATTAGTGTGTGTATCTCACATAGAGTGGCTGCTTTTGTTATTATGTAGTTTTTTTTAATTTTTTTTCACTAATTAATTTTCATCACTATTTTGGTTATCCCCTATTTGGTCATTCACAATATTTCACGAACAGGTACCCTTTTTGGGTGCACTACAGCGCGGTATTCCTCTTACTATATGATGAGGACAGATGTCTGTGATGGATGGGGGGGAGTAAGTGAGTTCAGTGTCTAACAAGTACACCGAACATGAAATATAGAGAATGATGTTTAGCTAATTGTAAATGGTCCCACATAACTATGGCCACGTAAACTGACCCTCATTGCCACTTTATCTGTTTGATGACCACTGTCTCACAACCACTGTTTCCTGGCAACACTCATGCCCTGTTTATGCAGGCTCTAAGCGTGTTCACAACCACTGCTCAAAACACAATACACAGGATAATGGTAGCTGTAATAACTGTGCAGTACTCCTGACTGGAGACACTGCTGCACCCTGGAGATGTAAATGTGATCCAACAGTGTGTTTTTTTCTGTGGTGGCTGCCCAGACCAGTTGAGTATATCCTCTTGTGTGAAGAAGGTCAGATATTGGCTTCTTTTCTCTGCACAGAAAATCTTCATTGAAATCTCCACAGAGTATTATAGGTTGGCAATCCATTATTTCCAAAGATTCCAAGAGGCCCAGCAGGTTAGTAAGGAATTGGCCAATACTGTAATCCGGTGGCCTGTAAATGACAGCGATCAAAGCTTGTACAGGGGACTCCAGTTTGACAACCAAGAACTCCAAGTCAGTCACATTGTGATGATACTGCTTTTCATAGGCCTTGAAATGGTTTCTGACATACAAGGCGACACCTCCGCCACTTTTACTTGCAATGTCAGGAAGGTTTGTGTACGAGAGGTGTCTGTTGCGTTTGAACAGGTTGTAGCCCTCCAGCTGGAGACTTTCAGCAACAGAAGAGCCTGAGAGATGAGTTTCAGTGAAACATAAAACATCTCCAAGTGTCAACTCATGGTGAGATTTGATATCTTCAATGTGAGCTGGTAATCCTTCCGTGTTGTGATGGATAATTGTTAATGTTTGCTGTTTGTCTGTTGTCTGTAGAAACTTTAAGAGGGGCATAACACTTTCCAGTGATGCTTTCTTCATTGAATCCAGGGAAGCTGTGATTTCAGGATCAGCAAAGATCTTCTTCTCATCAAAGTCGGTTATGTACAGTCCTTGCAGTGTAGTCGTTCTACTCAGAGCAACATAGGCCATTCCCGGTTGGAAGACCCGTTTCAATGAGACCACTGCCGACTGTATCGACATCCCCTGACACTTATGAATCGTACATCCAAAAGCCAACTTTAGGGGGAACTGCCTGCGAAGAACTCCTTTCTGTCTCAGGTTTTCCTCTACCCTTTCTATGTACACCAAGTTGTCAGCATCACAAGACGACTTGTTACGGTATCTCTGTCCTGCATTTGGATTGTCCAGCACAAGCCCAAGCTTGTTTACCGTAGTAGCACCATTCTCAGTCTGGATGATTATTCTTGCAATCTTGCCAAATGTCCCGTTAACAAGCCCGTCTTCTACATCAATGTTTCTTGTGATCATGATACGGGCACCTTCAGCTGCTTGCAGTGTGTCAATCAGATTGTCTTTGTGTCCTTTGAAAGGTTGGTGTTGCCTCAGCATCACTCCTGTCTTAGGGTCTTTTCTGTAATCGTCGGCATCTATGTTGGTGTTGTTTGAATGGAGAACAGACACAGTTGCAGCATTATGTTTGTGAACCTCTTTGTTGGTGGCAAATATGTGTAGCACGTCATTAGGGCAGTGGGTGGGATCTGTAAAAGCCTGAGCAAGCAGAGCTTTGTCATCATTGCTTAAGGTGACAGTCTTCTGCTTGACTCTGATTCTATTCAAAAGCTCAGCAAATGAAATGTCATCCTTCTGTCGCATGATCTCTGTCAGCGTGATCATCTGAAAGTTGTCTTTCCAGACGTCATTGGTATTTTCCTCAAACACGCAGAGTGGCTTACTTTTTCCCAGCGGGGGGACCTGGTAAAAGTCTCCTACTGCTAGTACTGACATACCACCAAAAGGTTTCTTACTGCCTTTGATTTGCTGTAATCTCCAGTTGATGTAGGCAAACAGAGGCTTCGTCAATAACAATGATCTCCGCATTTGACAGCTGTGCCCTCACTTCATCTATTAGATTTCCAAGTCCTTGGTAGGGTGGCTTCAAGCTTCTTGGCAACTTCAGCAGAGAATGCAAAGTGTTGCCTGAAATGTTGAAAGCTGCTGTTCCTGTAAATGTAGTTAGTAAAACGCTGGGCATGGATATGTCTGCTTCCTCACGTAGTCTGGTAAGTTTACAGAGTATCTTTGTCGCCTCAGCATAGATGCACTTTATCAGGTGTGATTTGCCTGTCCCTGCACCACCAGTGACAAAGTAATAGAATGGGTCAGGATTTAGGCCACGCACACGGTTAGTGCACCAGTCACAAACTGAGTAGAATGTCTGAGCTTGTGTCCGGTTAAGGTTTCTGTACATTTTCCGAAGGAAATCAGGGCACATTTGTGGGGCCTTCACAGTAAGTGCAATTCCACCTGTTTGTTTGTGACGTGTATACTCCGGAACATCATCTTGTTCATTCTCATGAAGTGGCTCCCCTTCTTTGCGTTCCTCTATACATTCCAACCTATCCAACTCAGCTTCTGGGGCAAAGGTGTTCCAAGCATCTTCAACAGGGCCGTTTTTTACAAAGTCATCCAAGACTTGTTCCACAATTTTGTTGTGTTGTTCGAACTTCTTTTGGTTGCTGGTAACAATTGCAGACACTGCTTGGATTGCTTCTTCTCCTGGTAAGCTCACACAGGCGCCTTTGTAAAAATCCTGGTGTGTTGGGAACCTTACAGTTTTCAGTGATGACTCTGAATGGTGGGGGAGGTAGAGTTTAAGCAGTCTGCCGTAGTAGTTCTCAGGGTCCTTCTTCTCTGAGAAGCGTGCGTACCTGATGATTGCAGGCTTCCCTCTCGTGCGTTTTTGAATCATTCCCATTTCATTCAATAGGCTGACACGCTTGCTGTCTTCCTTTTGCTTGCCATCTTCCTTCTGCTTGCCATAGACAACCCTGTAATGGGATGCAAAGTCTGCCAGACACATGGACTCAAACTCTGGTGTTTCGGGTCTGGCTCTGTATTTGTCGACAAAACTCGTCATCCACACATTAAGAGAATCGGCTGGTTTGTTCTGCAATGCACTGAGCGGGAGACTCATTTTCAGTGCGTTGTCCCCAGTTGGCAGAAAAACAACCTCACGTGAGCAAGACTTCATTTTCAAGCTGCACGTACGGGCCACAGACTCCTGGGCGCTGACCTCTCTGTGTTTTGAATAAGCCTGAAGAACCTCTTTCATTTCTTCTCGTTCTGTCGCTGTTTCTGGGCTCATTTCTTTGACTATTGTTTTGAGATAGTCACTCAGCTCCCGTTCTGGCTTGGATATGTAGGACAACATGTACATGATGCAACCATACTCATCAAGAATGTACTGGATGTCCATGTTGGCATTCCAGTCCGTCAGTAAATGTGGATTGTAGTTGTTCACCCAGCAGTCCTTGATATCACGCTTCATTAGAATCACGCTTGAGGAGGTCAATGCCTGAATGTACGAGTTGTACTGATTCAAAGTCATATCACACTGTGCCAGTAGCTGTGACATGTCTTCAAGCTGCACTTTTGGGTTATTAAGCAAATCCCAGACTGGTTTCAGTTTGTTTTTGGCTGCTTGTGGTTTCATTGCACAATCTCCTTGTTCTTCTGGCATCGGGTAAGTTATCCTCGTTTTTCTAATAGGTGGCTTTGGAAATCCAAATCTGCATACTCTGTTACCTTTCTTGCATGATTTTGAATGAGATCTGCTGTGCATTTGAAGTTCTGTTACAAATCTGTGAAGTAAGGCCTGTTTGGCTTCATCAGGCAGCTGGCATGAGATGTTATGATCTATAAAGGCACACACCTTGTCATCACTGTCTTGTCCAAATATAGGAGCTCCTGCTACCCAACAGAGACAATGTATATGAGGGCTCCCTCTCGCCTGAAATTCAACCCGGTAAAAGTAATCGATAACTTCACCAATTGGCTGTGCAGGACCCAACAGCAGCTCTCGCATCAGAGCATCAACCCGTTTGTCAAACATGCGCATGGTGGTCACTGGGTTGCCTCGAAGAATGTCACACTTTTCAGCCCAGTCTAGCCCCGCAAAATCCACCTTTTGACCTTGTTGTGCCTTTATTGCCGTTATTACCTCTGGCCATCTGAATTCTGCAGCAGAGAAGGTAAGAAAAAATGTTGGCTTACCCAATTGTCTGACCATGGCTAGCAAATTCTTCAGATTTTTATCCCAGTAAGCTGGACTCCCTCTCAGTGGTTGCATGAACCTTGTGGCATCTCGGTTTCGCACCAACCTCTCAACCTCACACTTGTCCTGTAGCAGCTTGTTGGATATTTTCCGTCCATCCCTGGTATTGGGTTTTCCTTTCCTTAACTGGATGGACATGCTGCTTTTGGCCATGTGTGTTTCTGTGACAAACTGCGCAAAGAAGAGGTAGCTTGTGTCTCTTGCAAAACGAGTATCAACACAAAAAAGCCTTGCATTGAAATACATGCTCGGGGACAGTTTGACTTGTCTTGCCTGGTCCAATGTATTCTGTCCAGTAGGGAACTGAACAGGAAAAGCCATTGCCTCAAGCCTAGGAACTTTAAAGAAGCTGACAGGTGTGTTTCCTTGTGCAGGTGCAATGCTGAATATTCCATCACCGTGTGTCAGTGCTTCCTCTCCAAGGTCAGATGGCTGCAAACAACTGTCTAGGCCAATTCCAGGTCTTAGTGTATCCTTCTCATCCTCTGCATTGGGAGGTTGTTGGTCATGGCCTTCCTGTTGCTCAGAAGCAGCCGGTAAACATGCAGACTGTACCTCTGATGGATCACAATTTTCGATGCGTTCAAGTATCTCCATCATTTCAGTTTCGTCACAACTGTCGAGTTCCATCCCATCATCATTATCATCATCATCAGCGATTGTCTCATCCACTCTAATTGAAATGTCACTGTAGTCGGGGTGTGTGTCAATGAGTTTTGACAGACCTGCTACTACATTTCCCATGTTGACATAATGAAACAGCTGGTGGCCTTTGTAAGTCAGACGTCTTTTCAGCTTCACTCTGTGTAACTGGGATTTGCTGTGCGATCTTGGTAGAGTATTGACCGTGGTTTCCACCTCGGATGGCACACACACTACAGCGCCATGTATAGCTGCCTGTCGACCTTTGGGAAGTGTGATGATCTTGGCAAATGGCAGTATTTTGGCCAAAAGTTGTCTTTCCAGCACATTCAAATCGCAGAGCTCTGGGGGAATGGGTGCCAGCTCCATGTTGTTAGCTACAGCGATGGATGATTTGTGTCCTGCTTTTAAATGTAAATCACAGTTGTGACAAATCCATTTTTTGGTCCTTTCATCTGGTACGGTGCATTGTTCAGGTCCTTGACAGTGATTGTTGCACACATGGACATATTTCCCTGTCAAACAGGCAGCAACAATGTGTAGATTCTTCTTGTAATTGCTGTGAATGCAATGTTTCACTTGGTTAGGGAAAAGGGTGCGATGACACATCGTGCACACAAATGTTGGCCCAGCTTTAATGCATTCATGGAAAGTGGATATAGCTGTCTGCATTAGGCTGTTGTCCACTGGTTGACTGCATTCCTGCATGACACGAGTCCATCGTCTGTATTTCATTCTTATTTTGAAGGCACATTGCATCTTATGGGTTATGCGAAAATCTGCTTGAGTTTGACGCTTCATTTTCATGTAACTCATGCAATGTTGCAAGTGACGTTTTCTGAAAGCAGGATCATTATGATATTTTCTGGTGATGTATTGCTTCTGCTTCAACTTGAAATCGACATTTGTGGCATATTTTCTGGTGATGTATTGCTTCTTCTTCAAGTTGTAATCTGCATTTGTCGCATATTTTCTGGTGGTGTACTGCTTCTGTTTCAAGTTGAAATCTGCATTTGTCGCATATTTTCTGGTGATGTATTGCTTCTGCTTCAAGTTAAAATTGGCATCTGTTGCATATTTGCGAATGATATATTGCTTCTGCTTCAACTTAAAATCAGCATCTGCTCTGTATCGGCTGGTGATGTATGTCCTTTTCTTATTGGTGACAGACATCTTTGTAGCCTTGAAATCATGCCTTCTTTCATTTCTGTGTCTTGTCTTCAGTTTTTGTCGTCTCTGTGCATTTAATTTGGACAATGCCTTACTGTCCTTCCATATGCCCTGTGAGGATTTCGCATCAACTGACCGTGGAGAATGCTTGCTGGCTGGGAATCCAGTGTGTGTTACATCTTTGGTCATCTGTGTCACTTTGTTCTCCACATGCTTTGCATTATGTGGTTTGTCAGATTGCACCAGTGGGGACAGCAAACCATCTGACAGACGTCTTGCACGATGAAATGAGACTGGCATGAAGTCATACTGCAGTCCATCAATAGGGCCTCTGGTGTCTGTAAGGAGCAATTCATACAACTTATAAATCCTTGCCCCCATATCACTCAAATGTGTAAAAGTGATCATAACAGCTTTTCCTTTTCCAGTGGCAGGAAGTCCATCCTTATTTCGACTATGAGAATCAAACAGTCCATATCTCCCAGACTTGTCTCTGAACAATGCAATGCAATATGGCACTACTATAAAAAGTGCATGTGTAACATCTGCATCGAGGCACTGAAGTCTTGTGGAGAGGTCAACAAACCAACCTTGGTTGTCACCGTCTACAGTGTCTCTCATACATCCCGATAACACTGGAGATTTAACAACGTTATACTCATATTTGTCAGTGTTGACTCTGAGGGGCACTTCTTCCATTGTCAAGTGTTGATGCTGATAGACATTTCTTTGTTTTAGCTGTTTTATTGTTGAGCCATACAAGCTGTTGCCCTTCTTCAGTATTTGATCAAGATCACCCTTTCTCACATCATCAAGCTCACTGTGGTATGCCAAAAATGTCAGAGCCATGCATGTACACTGTTTGTTCCTTAACCTTCCATAGCCATGATGACCCTGATGAAATGATGCCTGCACAGAAATCTCACTTGGTACACATGGTTCTTGCATGCCATGGTTTTCAGAAGTGCCCATCACACTGTCACTGTGCTCTTGAACTTGACACTGAGTTGAACATGAAAATGACACCACAGGTTCACTATGTACCTCCTGGGCACATTCACTGTCACAAACCTCCATATCCACTATGCTGCTGTGGGGCTCCGGATCCAGTTTAGTCCAGCGTATCTTTGCAGCTTTAGATCTCTTTCCTTTAGATGGCATGATGATATTTGTGGAAGGAGCTATAATTCTCCTCAGAGCTTTGTTCGAAGAGCTATAATTCCCCTCAGAGTTGTGTTGGAGGAGGAGCTATAATTCGCCTCAGAGCTGTGTGGGAGGAGCTATAACTCCCCTCTGAGCTGTGTGGGAGGAGCAATAATGCTATAATTCCCCTCAGAGCTGTGTGGGAGGAGATACAATTCCCCTTAGTGTTGTGTGGGAGGAGCTATAATTCCCCTTAGAGCTGTGTGGGAGAAGCTATATTTCCCCTCAGAGCTGTGTGGGAGAAGCTACATTTCCCATCAGAGTTGTGTGGGAGAAGCTATAATTCCCCTCAGAGCTGTTTAAAAGGAGCTATAATTCCCCTCACAGCGGTGTGGAAGAAACTATAATTCCTCTCAGAGTTGTGTGGGAGGAGCTCTAATTCTCCTCAGCTGTGTGGGAGGAGCTATAATGCTAAGCTGTAATTCCCCTCAGAGCTGTGTAGGAGGAGCTATAATTCCCCTCACAGCGGTGTGGGAGAAACTATAATTCCCCTCAGAGTTGTGTGGGAGGAGCTATAATGCTAAGCTATAATGCTATAATTCCCCTTTGAGCTGTGTGGGAGGAGCTATAATTCCCCTCAAAGCTGTATTGGAGGAGCTATAACTTCCCTCCAAGCTGTGTGGGAGGAGCTATAATGCTATAATTGTCCTTAGAGCTGTGTGAGAGGAGCTATAATTCCCCTCAGAGCTTTGTGATTTTTTTTTTTCAAAAATGATTTTGTTTTTTTGTTTTTTCAAAAATGATTTTGTTTTTTTGTTTTTTCAAAAATGATTTTTTTAAATGATTTTTTTTTTCAAAAATGATTTTTTTTTTTTCAAAAATGAATTTTGTTTTTTTCAAAAATGATTTTTTTTTAATTTTTTTTTTTTCAAAAGTAATTTTTTTTTCAAAAATATATTTTTTTTTCAAAAATATTTTTTTTTTTCAAAAATATTTTTTTTTTCAAAAATTAATTTTTATTTTTTTCAAAAATATTTTTTTTTTTACATGGGGCGGTCATAATGTTTTGGCTGATCATGGGGTGGTCATAATGTTTTGGCTGATCATGGGGTTGTCAGCTTTTGTCACCTCCCACTCTAGTTTTGAACATTTCGCCATTCATTCCTATGGGACCAATTTTGCCGCAAAAACGACGATATTTCGTGGACCATTCGGCGAAACGTTCCACAAAGTAATAGCACACCAATCGGGAAAAATCCGCACGTTTCGGTATATTACTTGTCTCTGTAGTGTGGAAAATGTGGGAGGAGTCTACAAGCATTATCAAGTCTAGCAGATGAAGTCACATGCATTTGGGGTGTCTCAGCATCTTGTGTTTACAACCACTGTTTCCTAGCAACATTTCCTTTTGAACATTTTGCCATTCATTCCTATGGGACCAATTTCGCCACAAAAACGACGATATTTCGTGGACCATTCGGTGAAACGTTCCACAAAGTGATAGCACACCAATCGGGAACAATCCGCACGTTTCGGTATATTACTTGTCTCTGTAGTGTAAAAACTGTGGGAGGAGTCTACAAGCATTATCAAGTCTAGCAGATGAAGTCACATGCATTTGGGGTGTCTCAGCATCTTGTGTTTACAACCACTGTTTCCTAGCAATGCTCATGCCCTGTTTATGCTTCACAAATACTGTTCAATACACAATAGACAGGTTAATGATAGATTTAACAACTGTGCATTAATTCAAATGGCTGTATTTTAAAAACTATAAATCCTACAGCGAAGATCTTTATATTGTGAGAATCACAAGACCCAGACCTAGATTTTGATGTATAGTATGTCTCTGAAATATTAAAAATGGAGGCACAGTCATAGTTTAGAAATTGCCCTTCAAATTTGAAGGGGCTAGAGTGTAGTTTCAATGAATGTCAATGGACGGCGTGAGTTGCAAACAAATGGTCATATTGTGAAAACTATCAGGACTATGGCTTAGCCGTGGACATGTTTAGTGGCAGCAGGGATAGCTGAACGTTTTGATATAAGATTTGTGTAGGTGGGCTTATAAATGAGGGAGTGGTGGCAGTTTAGAAATCATGTTCTGATTTTTCAGCTTTTGTCACCTCCCACTCTAGCTTCCCCATTCATTCCTATGGGACCAATTTTGCCGCAAAAACGACGATATTTCGTGAACCATTCGGCGAAACGTTCCACAAAATAATAGCACACCATTTGGGAACAATCCGCACGTTTCGGTATATTACTTGTCTATGTAGTGTAAAAACTGTGGGAGGAGTTAGGGTGGTAAATTTGGCTATAATAATAATAATAACTAGAAAAGCTACAATTTCTGGGGAGATTGTGAAAGTGTTCTTGCCTCTACAACTGGAGTGGGCGGAGTAACTGGGTGGGGTGGAGTGGCTTGAGTAACTGTGAAAAGTGTTAAAAAGCTTAATATTTTAAAAAGTATAAATAGTAGTAAAAAAGTTCCATCATTAGCTGAAAGAGCTGAACATTTTTTTCAAAAGTAATTTTTTTTTTTTCAAAAAGTAATTTTTTTTTTTCAAAAATGAATTTTTTTTATTCAAAAATGATTTTTTTTTCTTCAAAAATGATTTTTTTTTTCAAAAATGATTTTTTTTTAAAGTAATTTTTTTTCTCAAAAATATTTTTTTTTTTCAAAAATAATTTTTTTTTTTCAAAAATAATTTTTTTTTCGAAATAATTTTTTTTTTAAAGTAATTTTTTTTTCAAAAATATTTTTTTTTTTTCAAAAATATTTTTTTTTTCAAAAATAATTTTTTTTTTCAAAAATAATTTTTTTTTTCAAAAATATTTTTTTTTTCAAAAATATTTTTTTTTTTTCAAAAATAATTTTTTTTTTTTCAAAAATATTTTTTTTTTCCTGGGGCGGTCATAATGTTTCAGCTGATCATGGGGTTGTCAGCTTTTGTCACCTCCCGCTCTAGTTTTGAACATTTCACCATTCATTCCTATGGGACCAATTTCACCGCAAAAACTACGATATTTTGTGAACCATTCGGCGAAACGTTCCACAAAGTAATAGCACACCAATTAAATGACATTGAGGCCGGATTCACACTGGTATTTTTCAGCTTTTCACAAAGTTCCACAAGGTAATAGGACACCAATTAAATGACATTGAACATTTCGCAATTCATTCCTATGGGACCAATATTGCCGCAAAAAACTACGATATTTCGTGAACCATTCGGTGAAACGTTGCACAAAGTAATAACACACCAATCGGGAACAATCCGCTCGTTTCGGTATATTATTTGTCTCTGTAGTGTAAAAACTGTGGGAGGAGTCTACAAGCATTATCAAGTCTAGCAGATGAAGTCACATGCATTTGGGGTGTCTCAGCATCTTGTGTTTACAACCACTGTTTCCTAGCAACGCTCATGCCCTGTTTATGCTTCCCAAATACTACTTCATCAAAACTGCCCCATCAGAATTACCCCATCAAAACTGCCCCATCATATTCCTCTATTATAAATCAGTACATGGTGTGTCTGTCCCCTCCCCCGGGCTCTGTATTCAGAGCTGAGATGCTCCAGCCACCTCCCCCCTGTGTATAACAGAAGCTTTGGTAACCATGGCAACAAAACAAACACTAACAGTACACTCTGATTAATGGCTAAAATTTCCTGAAATGACCTCTAAACAAATGGCCGTATTTTAAAAACTATACATCCTACAGCGAAGATCTTTATATTGTGAGAATCACAAGACCCAGACCTAGATTTTGATATATAGTATGTCTCTGAAATATTAAAATTGAAGGCACGGTCGCAGTTTAGAAATTGCCCTTCAAATTTGAAGGGGCTAGAGTGTAGTTTCAATGAATGTCAATGGACGGCGTGAGTTGCAAACAAATGGTCATATTGTGAAAACTATCAGGACTATGGCTTAGCCGTGGACATGTTTAGTGGCAGCAGGGATAGCTGAACGTTTTGATATAAGATTTGTGTAGGTGGGCTTGAAAATGAGGGAGTGGCGGCAGTTTAGAAATCATGTTCTGATTTTCCAGCTTTTGTCATCTCCCACTCTAGTTTCCCCATTCATTCCTATGGGACCAATTTCGCCGCAAAAACGACGATATTTCGTGAACCATTCGGCGAAACGTTCCACAAAGTAATAGCACACCATTCGGGAACAATCCGCACGTTTCGGTATATTACTTGTCTATGTAGTGTAAAAACTGTGGGAGGAGTTAGGGTGGTAAATTTGGCTATAATAATAAGAATAATATATATGTGAGATAACAGTAAGTGGTCTTGCTATGCAAGAACACTTAACTAGAAAAGGTACAATTTCTGGGGAAATTGTGAAAAGTGTTCTTGCCTCTACAACTGGAGTGGGCGGAGTAACTGGGTGGAGTGGCTTGAGTAACTGTGAAAAGTGTTAAAAAGCTTAATATTTTAAAAAGTATAAATAGTAATAAAAAAGTTCCATCATTCGCTGAAAGAGCTGAACATTTTTTTCAAAAGTAATTTTTTTTTTCAAAAATGAATTTTTTTTAATCAAAAATGATTTTTTTTTCTTCAAAAATGATTTTTTTTTTCAAAAGTAATTTTTTTTTTCCAAAGGTAATTTTTTTTTTCAAATATATTTTTTTTTCAAAAATAATTTTTTTTTCAAAAATATTTTTTTTTTTTCAAAAATATTTTTTTTTTTCAAATATATATTTTTTTCAAAAATAATTTTTTTTTTAAAAGAAATTTTTTTTTCAAAAATATTTTTTTTTTTTCAAAAATAATTTTTTTTTTTTCAAAAATATTTTTTTTTTCAAAAATATTTTTTTTTTTTTCAAAAATGATTTTTTTTTTTCAAAAATTATTTTTTTACTTTTTTCAAAAAAAATTTTTTTTTTTCAAAAATATTTTTTTTTTTACATGGGGCGGTCATAATGTTTTGGCTTATCATGGGGTGGTCATAATGTTTTGGCTGATCATGGGGTTGTCAGCTTTTGTCACTTCCCACTCTAGTTTTGAACATTTCGCCATTCATTCCTATGGGACCAATTTCGCCGCAAAAACGTCATTTCGTGGACCATTCGGCAAAACATTCCACAAAGTAATAACACACCAATCGGGAACAATCCGCTCGTTTTGGTATATTATTTGTCTCTGTAGTGTGAAAACTGTGGGAGGAGTCTACAAGCATTATCAAGTCTAGCAGATGAAGTCACATGCATTTGGAGTGTCTCAGCATCTTGTGTTTACAACCACTGTTTCCTAGCAACGCTCATGCCCTGTTTATGCTTCCCAAATACTGCTTCATCAAAACTGCCCCATCAGAATTACCCCATCAAAACTGCCCCATCATATTCCTCTATTATAAATCAGTACATGGTGTGTCTGTCCCCTCCCCCGGGCTCTGTAATCAGCTGAGATGCTCCAGCCACCTTCCCCCCCTGTGTATAACAGAAGCTTTGGTAACCATGGCAACAAAACAAACACTAACAGTACACTCTGATTAATGGCTAAAATTTCCTGAAATAACCTCTAAACAAATGGCCGTATTTTAAAAACTATACATCCTACAGCGAAGATCTTTATATTGTGAGAATCACAAGACCCAGACCTAGATTTTGATGTATAGTATGTCTCTGAAATATTAAAAATGAAGGCACAGTCGCAGTTTAGAAATTGCCCTTCAAATTTGGAGGGGGCTAGAGTGTAGTTTCAATGAATGTCAATGGACGGCGTGAGTTGCAAACAAATGGTCATATTGTGAAAACTATCAGGACTATGGCTTAGCCGTGGACATGTTTAGTGGCAGCAGGGATAGCTGAACGTTTTGATATAAGATTTGTGTAGGTGGGCTTGAAAATGAGGGAGTGGCGGCAGTTTAGAAATCATGTTCTGATTTTCCAGCTTTTGTCATCTCCCACTCTAGTTTCCCCATTCATTCCTATGGGACCAATTTCGCCGCAAAAACGACGATATTTCGTGAACCATTCGGCGAAACGTTCCACAAAGTAATAGCACACCATTCGGGAACAATCCGCACGTTTCGGTATATTACTTGTCTATGTAGTGTAAAAACTGTGGGAGGAGTTAGGGTGGTAAATTTGGCTATAATAATAAGAATAATATATATGTGAGATAACAGTAATGCCGCGTACACACGGTCGGACTTTCCGGCATACTTGGTCCGGCGGACCAGAGTGTGCCGGACAATCCGCCCGTGTGTGGGCGGCGGCGGACTTTTCCGGCGGACTTCTTCCCAAAAGCCCGCCGGACCTAGATTTTAAACATGTTTGAAATCTTTCCGTCGGACTCAGTTTCGGGCGGAAAGTCCGCTCGTGTGTGTGCTGGTCCGACGGAAAGCCCGCTCGTGTGTAGGCTGGTCCGACGGACCAAATGCGACACGAGGGGATGGTATTGCATCTCGCGCTCGCTGCAATAGGAAAAACAAATCTTCCTATTGCGGCGAGCGCGGGGCATACCAGGCCCTTAGGTCTGGTATGGATTATAAAGGGGAACCCCGCTACGCCGAAAAAACGGCGTGGGGCCCCCCCTAAAATCCATACCAGACCCCGATCCGAGCACGCAGCCTGGCCGGTCAGGAAAGGGGGTGGGGACGAGCGAGCGCCCCCCCCCCTCCTGAACCGTACCAGGCCGCATGCCCTCAACATGGGGGGTGGGTGCTTTGGGGGAGGGGGGCGCCCTGCGCCCCCCCCCCCCCAAAGCACCTTGTCCCCATGTTGATGAGGACAAGGGCCTCTTCCCGACAACCCTGGCCGTTGGTTGTCGGGGTCTGCGGGCGGGGGCTTATCGGAATCTGGGAGCCCCCTTTAATAAGGGGGCCCCCAGATCCCGGCCCCCCACCCTATGTAAATGAGTATGGGGTACATGGTACCCCTACCCATTTACCTAGGAAAAAAGTGTAAGTAATAAAACACACTACACAGGTTTTTAAAATAGTTTATTAAACAGCTCCGGGGGGGGATCTTCCTCCGGCTTCGGGGGTCTTCTTCCGGCTTCGGGGGTCCCTCCGCTTCATCTTCTCCCGGCGTCCGGTTGGTTCTTCTCCGCTCTCCGGCCTCTTCTCCCGGTGTCGCAGGTCTTCGGCCGGCCCCTCCGCTCTCTTCATGTAGCTCTATTGCGAGCGGAGGTCCGGACTTCTGGGCTTCTTGGCTTCTTGGCTTCTCTTCTCTTCTCTTTCCCCAGATGTTGACACGACGCTCTCTCCGGCTGGACTGGTCTCTGAGGGCTGCGTTGTGACTTATATAGGCGGAGACCCCGCCCCCATATGATGTCACAGTCCTTGGGCATGCTGGGACTGTGACGTTTTAGGGGGCGTGGTCGACCACGCCCCCGGTGGTTGTGGGGGTATGCGGGCAGGGGCTTATCGGAATCTGGAAGCCCCTTTAACAAGGGAACCCCCAGATCCCGGCCTCCCCCTATGTGAATTGGTAACGGGTACATTGTACCCCTACCTTTTCACAAAAAATTGTCAAAAATAGTAAAAAAGACAAGAGACACTTAGGGACAAGTCCTTTATTAAAAGATTACAAAAAAAAAATGTCCAGCAATGTCCATTCATCTTCTATCACACCGCCCGACGAGCCGAAAAAAGGCAAAAAAAGCCGCAACACCTCCGCCTCCATGGGAGGCGCCGGCCGAGTGACGCTTCTTCTCAAGACAGCTGTTATATAGCTGAGGGTGGGGCCACTCAGTAAATGGGTAACTCTGTCCCCCCTCTCCTCCTCCCTCTTTTCCTGCGGCCTGCCAGGTTGCGTGCTTGGTTAAGGGTCTGAATTTGGGGAGGCCCCTACGCTTTTTTTTTAAATTTTGGCATAGGGTTCCCCTTAAAATCCATACCAGACTTGAAGGGTCTGGTATGGATTTTGAGGGGACCCCTATGCCATTTTTTCAAATTTGGCACAGGGTTCCCCTTAATTTCCATACCAGACCTGAAGTGCCTGGCATGGAATTTGGGGGGACCCCCACACAATTTTTTTTTTAATTTTTGGTACGGGGTTCCCCTTAATATTCATACCAGACCCAAAGGGTCTGGTAATGGACTGGGGGGGACCCATGCCGTTTTTTTTTTCAATGAGTTTCATGTATATTGCCAAGACTTGACAATTCATTACAGCTGCGATCAGTTTTAAATGACTTTTTTCCTTTAGAAATGTAATTTTGCTGCGGTACTGTTCTAAACATGGGAAAACTGCTGCACTTTACAGGCATACCAAGGAGACACCCCAGGCACAATATTTAAAGGAATATTTCATTTTTATTGTTTCACTTTCACTTAAGCATTAATAAAATCACTGCTCTCAAAAAAAACAGCCGTTTTTAAAACTTTTTTTTTGCATTGATACATGTCCTCTGGGACAGGACCCGGGTCCCCAAACACATTTTAAAACAATAACTTGCATATAAGCCTTTGAAATGAGCACTTTTGGTTTTTCATGTTAGTGTTCCATAGACTTTAACGGTGTTCTGCGGCTTTCAAATTTGCCCCGAACACTGCATATTTTTCGGTGTTCGCTGAACGTCCGAACAACCAAAGTTCGGCCCAAACCTATGCTCGGGCCGAATCGTTCGCCCATCCCTAGCAGCTAGTACAGTTTCTCTATGCGTTTCTGGTAGGAAGAACTGCCACTTTTTCTTCAGGATTGTCCGGGGTCCCTTTGGTTTGGTCCATCGGGTAGCTGGAGTCAATCCTATTCTTTGTGAACCATGCATGCTTCTTTTGGAGAGTTCACTAGCATGAGCTCTCAGCAACCAATCTCCAGGGCTTTTAGGGTCAAACTTCATAAAGGATCATCCGCGTGATCCTTTCATAGGTCTTTCTTCGATAGCGTAGGTAGGTCTCCATCTTTCACTTTAGTGAGGTCACAGTAGAGCTTAGGGACACCTGTGGCACTTAATTTTATAGCTTTAACTCTGGTAGCTTCCTTGACTCAATGCTCAATCCCTTGACATAAATCTTGGGCTCCTTCCGACTTCAGTTGGGTCCACTCTTCAGGGGGAGTTTTAGGGTCATAAGGCCTCCTTGATAGAGCATCTGCATCTCTATTGCTGGCCCCTAGATAATACTTCAGGCTTAAACAGAAACCTGATAGTTAAGCCAATCATTTATATCCTGTGGTGTGCAGCTAGGTTAGGAGATTATCTGCCTTGACCTCGAAGTCTGTGCCATAGAGATGGCCATGTCAAGGCAAGGAACTCCAGATTGTGTGGGGGGTAGTTCTTCTTAGCAGGGGTAAGGCTCTGGCTCACATTGGCAATGGGCTGTAGGTGTGCATCATGTTCTTAATACAACGCCCCATCTAGCCCATCAGAACTGGGGTCAACATGTAACTTGTAGTGTCGGGATGAGTCAGCATAGTCCATAACAGGGGCATTAGTGATGCTCCTCTTCAATTGATGGATACCCATCGAACCAATTTTAATGGAGGTAGACTGTAGATAGTTGAGTCATATTATAACAGCCCACGGCTCTGCAAGATTTTCCATATATGAAATTATTTATTAATTACTTTAATTTGCATTGTTTACATAATAACTATTATTCTATGACAGAGCTTGGTATACAACATTGTATATATCACTTGGTGCATCATCTGTCCTTTCTTCCTTTCTGGATCTCGTCTTGGATTCTCGTGTCAGCTGGTCCACCTTGGTGTGGAGCCCTCTGCCTTAGCTTGTCTTCCTGGCAGGGTGGGGAAGCATAGGGCCCTGTGCTTCCCTTTTTTACCCACAAGGTGGCGGGACAACCAGGCGTGCATTGTCCCTGCCAGCGGCATTCCGGATCACTTCCAGACAATGTGACAATGCCCGCGCACACGCGATACTCCGCGCGTGCATGTGACGTCACGATGTCACGCATTTATGATGGAAGTGACGGTTGTACCGTTTTTTTGTCTTCCGGAACGCCGGGGGAGCCCCACGTGGAATGCCGTCATTGCGGATTATTCCCTGCCTTGGGCGGGGTGTGGATTGCAAACACATGGGATGTGCCGAGGCAGCCAGTCAGTGCTAAGTAGGGATGGGCCGAACACCCCCCATTCAGTTCGCACCAGAACATGCGAACAGGCAAAAAATTTGTTTGAACACGCGTTAAAGTCTATGGGACACAAACATGAAAAATCAAAAGTGCTAATTTTAAAGGCTTTTATGCATGGTATTGTCAAAAAAGTGTTTGGGGACCTGGGTCCTGCCCCAGGGGCATGTATCAATGCAGAAAAAAGTTTTAAAAACTGACGTTTTTTCGGAAGCAGTGATTTTAATAATGCTTAAAGTGAAACAATAAGAGTGTAATATTCCTTTAAATTTCATACCTGGGGGGTGTCTATAGTATGCCTGTAAAGTGGTGCATGTTTCACGTGTTTAGAACAGTCTGTCAGCAAAATGACATTTCTAAAGGAAAAAAGTAATATAAAACTACTTGCGGCTATAATGAATTGTCGGTCCGGCAATACACATAAAAGTTCATTGATAAAAATGGCATGGGATTCCCCCACAGGGGAGCCCCGAACCAAAAATTTTTAAAAAATGCACGGGGTCCCCCCAAATTCCATACCAAGCCCTTCAGGTCTGATCTCTCTGTCGGGACACTGCTCTGCTCCACCCACCCCAAAGCACCATGACCCCACTGGCTGGTGGTTGTGGGGGTCTGCAGGCAAGGTGCTTTTCGGAGTCTGGAAGCCCCCTTTAATGAGGGGGCCCCCAGATCCCAGTTCCACCCCCATGTGAATGAGTAGGGGTACATTGTACCCCTACTCATTCACCAAAAAAGTGTCAATAAGAAAAAAAAACACAAACACAGTTTTTGATGATTCCTTTATTAAAAAAAATTTAAAAAACAATGTCCCCTGATTAGATTCGATACCTGCCAACACTGCCTGACCCTAAAAACCACTCTGCCCGTGAGGAAGGCTGACCGCCGAATGCCTACTCCGCCGTTTGACAATTTTTATATATGTAAGGGGAGGGGCTACCTGGTGACACCGCCCTCTTGTGATTCAACTGACTGGTGCATGCTGGGTCGATGATGACACATCCCAAGGTGGGTCCGCCTCTTACCTATATAAGAACTGTCAAATGGCGAAGCCTGGAGTTAGCCTTCGCTGATTTTTTATAATAAAGTAATTGTCCAAATCTGTGTATGTGCTTTTTTCTTATTAACATTTTTTTGGTGAATGAGTAGTGGTACAATGTACCTCCTACTTATTCACATGGGGGGCCTGGATCTGGGGGCTTCCAGAATCTGATAAGCCCTGTGCCAGCAGACCCCCACAACCACAGCCCAGGGTTGTTGGGAAGAGGCCCTTGTCCCCATCATCATGGGGACAAGGTGCTTTGGGGTGGGGGGGGCAAAGCCCCCCTACCCCAAAGAACCCCTCATGTTAAGGGCATGTGGAGGGAGGGGGCGAGTGAAGGGCCTGCCAGGCTGCATGCTTGGAAAAGGGCCTGGTATGCATGGGAGGGACACCTCACCGGTTTTAATTTTTTTTTTCATTTTTGATACTATCAATGCAAAAAAAGCTTAAGATCAATACAAAGTGATTTTAATGATGTTTAAAGTGAAACAATAAAAATGAAAAAATCCTTTAAATATAGCGCCTGGGTGTTCCCCTTAGTCTGATTGTAAAGTGGCACATCTGTACCGTGTATAGAAGCTGCTGCAGCAAAACTGACATTTCTAAAGGAAAAAGAATTACATTTAAATTGCCGGCAGACAATTGTGAAAAAAAACTGAGTGGGATTCCCCCCAATCCATAAAAGTGAAACAAGCAGTTTTGAATACCATATATATATATATATATATATATATATATATATATATATATATATACAGTGGGAACAGAAAGTATTCAGACCCCCTTAAATTTTTCACTCTTTGTTATATTGCAGCCATTTGCTAAAATCATTTAAGTTCATTTTTTTCCTCATTAATGTACACACAGCACCCCATACTGACAGAAAAACACAGAATTGTTGACATTTTTGCAGATTTATTAAAAAAGAAAAACTGAAATATCACATGGTCCTAAGTATTCAGACCCTTTGCTGTGACACTCATATATTTAACTCAGGAGCTGTCCATTTCTTCTGATCATCCTTGAGATGGTTCTACACCTTCATTTGAGTCCAGCTGTGTTTGATTATACTGATTGGACTTGATTAGGAAAGCCACACGCCTGTCTATATAAGACCTTAAAGCTCACAGTGCATGTCAGAGCAAATGATAATCATGAGGTCAAAGGAACTGCCTGAAGAGCTCAGAGACAGAATTGTGGCAAGGTACAGATCAGGCCAAGGTTACAAAAAAAATTTTCTGCTGCACTTAAGGTTCCCAAGAGCACAGTGGCCTCCATAATCCTTAAATGGAAGCCGTTTGGGACGACCAGAACCCTTCCTAGAGCTGGCTGTCTGGCCAAACTGAGCTATCGGGGGAGAAGAGCCTTGGTGAGAGAGGTAAAGAAGAACCCAAAGATCACTGTGGCTGAGCTCCAGAGATGCAGTCCGGAGATGGGAGAAAGTTGTAGAAAGTCAACCATCACTGCAGCCCTCCACCAGTCGGGGCTTTATGGCAGAGTGGCCCAACGGAAGCCTCTCCTTAGTGCAAGACACATGAAAGCCCGCATGGGGTTTGCTAAAAAAACACCTGAAGGACTCCAAGTTGGTGAGAAATAAGATTCTCTAGTCCGATGAGACCAAGATAGAACTTTTTGGCCTTAATTCTAAGCGGTATGTGTGGAGAAAACCAGGCACTGCTCATCAACTGTCCCATACAGTCCCAACAGTGAAGCATGGTGGTGGCAGCATATGGTATGATATGGTGACCCCTGCACACCGGGATTATTCGGAGTTCAGTGTTCCAATGGGATGTAAGTTTGTGGATTTGACCATCTCTATGCTCTATATATATCTTTTTACATATAATACTTTCCATATCATGGGCCCCATTTTTTGATTTAGAACATCTCCATTATTTACAGATATTCAATATCCGCTCCTGATGAGTCGGCTAACCGACGAAACGCGTCGAGCTGTTGAGGATGTAACCCCTCACATTTCCACCAAGATTTTTATGAATGTTACTGTATATTACAAGTTATACTCATTAAATATGTATTATTGTCCCCTTGTTATGGCAATTATGTTTTACACTCTGTTTATATGTATGCAATTTACTTTCCAAGATGTCTGCATATGCACTGAGCAATTTTTTGTTATATATAACGTTACGCAACTTGATACTCATGTACATTAAAAGTATTTATTTTTACTCTCAATTTTGTGTTTGAACCTGCCTCATTTAAAGTCCCATACTCTTTTATTATTTTTTGAATTTATAATTAGGGATGGAGGCGCACTACCCCCCTTTCCTTGTGCGCTTCATTTAAAGTCCCAGTATATGGAGATATACATTCCCCCCTCTGTTGTACAGCATCATGCTGTGGGGGTGTTTTTCAGCTGCAGGGAAAGGACGACTGGTTGCAATTGAGGGAAAGATGAATGCAGCCAAGTACAGGGATATCCTGGACGAAAACCTTCTCCAGAGTGCTCAGGACCTCACACTGGGCCGAAGGTTTACCTTCCAATAAGACAATGACCCTAAGCACACAGCTAAAATAATGAAGAAGTGGCTTCACAACAACTCCGTGACTGTTTTTGACTGGCCCAGAAAGAGCCCTGACTTAAACCCAATTGAGCATCTCTGGAGAGACCTAAAAATGGCTGTCCACCAACGTTTACCATCCAACCTGACAGAACTGGAGAGGATCTGCAAGGAGGAATGGCAGAGGATCCCCAAATCCAGGTGTGAAAAACTTGTTCCATCTTTCCCAAAAAGACTCATGGCTGTATTAGATCAAAAGGGTGCTTCTACTATATACTGAGCAAAGGGTCTGAATACTTAGGACCATGTGATATTTCAGTTTTTCTTTTTTAATAAATCTGCAAAAATGTCAACAATTCTGTGTTTTTCTGGCAATATGGAGTGCTGTGTGTACATTAATGAGGAAAAAAATGTACTTAGATGATTTTAGCAAATGGCTGCAATATAACAAAGAGTGAAAAATTTAAGGGGGTCTGAATACTTTCCGTTCCCACTGTATATATATATATATATATATATATATATATATGTACTGAAAAATCAAAAAATCAATCCTTTCTGAAAATAGTCAATGCTTACATTTAAAGTCCACACAAGTACAGGAAGTGTTTCCAAAAATCCAGAGAGTACACCCAAAACTCAAGAAGAGGTAACCCTGAATAACATAATAAATGGTTATACAATAGCTAGAAGTAAATTGTAACCAGAGAAAGACCATGTATTGTTCTGGATTATGTTGGAGCGTTGGGTGTAGTTTCCCTATAAGAGGTGATGCAGGCAGTAGTTTCTTGCAGACTACTGTGTCCCTGTTATAAATGTGTAGTGAGGTTTGGCCAGAGGCCTCTCACCAGCTATGTGTTAACTCAACAGGGGATCTCCTTTCACTTACCAGGCAAGGTTTTCTGTTCTGTCAATGTCCTCAGTGTGTAGCTCCTTAGCTAAACAGCAGGCTCTCCAGCTCAGATAGCAAGAATAACTTGCCACATATTTGTGGCAATGTTGAATTGCAAGTCTGTTAATTTGCTACACATTTCCACTGGCAAGTTGAACACTTGCAGAGTACTTGAAGCACAAGTTCTAGTTGACACTTTTCCAATTCATAGCAAGAGCAAAGTTGCAATGGTGAGTCTACAGCAAGAGCTCTGCAAGTCTACAGCATGAAAATTCAGCCACAGTGACCCCTGTGGTGGGATGACTATTTCACAACATAACTGAACCAGAACTTCCAGCAAACTTGCCGAATGTTTGCAAAGAAGGTTGATCTGGAGTCATGCAATGTGGACTTACTGCAATTGTGCAACACACTTGTGAAGCCTTGCAAGTCTTACAATTCATTTTCAAACTTGCAGCACAATTATTTACTATCTAGGAGCATACAAGGTTCACTCCACAGCTCTGAAATGGTTGCTACTCTGTCTCTATTGCTCTCAGATGCCACTGTGTGCTGCAGGTCTATGGCAGTCTCAGCATCTCTGCAGAATGCCCAGTAGGACAAAACAGTCCCACATTTTCCTCTCTGCCCCAGTGCATTAAGAGAGTAGATGTATTTCTCCCTAGAGTCTCTCCAGCTCACATATTTAGTGTGCCCCCTAGTGGATGGAGGGTGGACTTAAGATGGGCTTTATTTTCTGTAAATGCAGTTCCTCCTGCAGCCATGTCTGAAAATGTCTATCACTGCTGCACTCTGGGCTACCCCTAAAAGCATCCCAAACGGATCTGAAAAGCAAGCTAAATGAACCTGAAAGCATATTGCATTTGCCCATCTTCACAAGCATGTAGGCATGTCCTGATTGAGAGTGAGACATGGAGTAGTGGCAATAAAAATTGTTGGGTGTATATACACCAGATACTGATACAGATACAGACACTGACACTGTGTTACTTGCAGGTAACTCTGTCCCTCTTTGGTCAAAATGTATGATTTTGGCCATCAGCCTTTGACCAACTCCTGTGTCAACAGATGACCTCCATCTGTTCACTGTGTGAAATGCATCAGTCAATGTCCATAGAATCTTTCCCCTTTGGTCAGGCAGCAGACTCTACCAACATCCATGGATACTTCCTATGTCCCAAGCTGTTTGTTGCTGTGGCTCTATGCAGTATTCTGGGGGCTGACTGTGCATTCAGTCCTCTCCAAATGGCCTCTGCACTTGTTCTCCTCAGTCGGAGAAAAGCAACACTCCTATTCCTCTACACTGCATTGTCACTGGGAGCTTTTTGAATCTAAAACCAGTTCAGTCTGTGGAAACTGTACCTCCCACAATACTCCACACTTCTCTCTAGAGTCTCTGGCAGTCCACATCCTCAGTGCACTCCCTGGTGGATGGAGGGTGGCTTAAAGCGGTATTAAACACCAAACTGAAAATGTAATATATTGCAGCTTACCAATCATTAGTTGAGGTGGCTGCATTAGTTTTTTTAAGGCTTTTTCGGTTTGTTTTCACCTGGTAATCTGGCCAGCAAGACACCTCCTGTATTAGATTGCCCCCACTCTGAATGAATGAGCATGGGGGGCACCTTTGAACAGCAGCATTGTTGGTCTTGAGGAAGTAGAGCGATAGATGTAGATTTAAATACACCAACAAATTGAAGCCAAACCCCAGCTAATACTTTGTAAGCAGTTGCAGCAAGCAGTTTTTTTCTTTTGGGATAAATCAATAAAAGATGTTCATTTTAAGAACCCCTGTCAGTGGTAAATGGATTGTCTCATTCCTGTAACTGAAACAAATCTGGAATAGAGCTTGTTATTTTGAAAAACAACAGACTCACTGGACAGATCACCAGGTAAATATATAGAAGAAAGAAAGCTTAGAAAATAAAATGAATGCAGCCATCAGAGCTAACAATTGGTATGCTGAAATATATTAAATATTTGCTTTTGGCATTAAAAGACAAGTATGGGAATTGAAAAAACAAGCATACACACTCACCTAGGTGGATGCAGCATCAATCCGATGCTGCATCTGTCCCCCACTGTCTAAGGCAGAGAACTGAGCAATCAAAGACTGATTTCTCAGTTCTCAGTCTTCAGTGATAAGAGGGCCGGTAACTGCTTTTCCCCTCCAGTGCTCACTGGCATGCTCAGAGGCTGAGCCAGCTACCAGTCCTGGTATCTGGGTGAATCCTGACCAGGGGCAGATCCAGAGTCTAGTCTCGGGAGGGGCACTGCCAGAAAATATTTTTTTGGGGGGCAATTTATCGGGGAAATGGCTGGTGTTGGCGCTTCAATCATCACAGCACCATGGTTGTTATGGTGTCATAATGATTGAAGGGCATTATTTCTATTATTACATTGATAAATAAAATGAAATAGTTCAACTCACCATAATGCAGAATCAGTGGGAGCCCTGAGTGTGTCACTTGCCACGTCGCCTGTCACCAGATGCGGATTGTCACTTGCCACGTCACATGCCACACGTTGCGGATTGTCACTTGCCACATCGCCTGCCACCAGATGCGGATTGTCACTTGCCACGTCACCTGCCACACATTGCGGATTGTCACTTGCCACATCACCTGCCACACGTTGCGGATTGTCACTTGCCACGTCACCTGCCACCAGATGCGGATTGTCACTTGCCATGTCACCTGCCACATGTTGTGGATTGTCACTTGCCACGTCGCCTGCCACCAGGTGCGGATTGTCACTTGCCACATCACCTGCCACCAGATGCGGATTGTCACTTGCCATGTCACCTGCCACACGTTGCGAATTTTCACTTGCCACGTCACCTGCCACACATTGCGTATTGTCACTTGCCACGTCACCTGCCACCAGATGCGGATTGTCACTTGCCTGCTACAATTGTCACTTGCTGTGTGACTTTCCTGCTGTGTCCCAGAGAGTCAGGCAGCAGATTACCAGTTGGGGAGCAGAGAGATTATGTAATCTCTCTGCTGCCTGCACAGTGAGGGCAGAACTGCAGGGATGCAGGGCAGGCAGTGAGAGATGATGTCATCTCTGTTCTCCCCCGCCCGCTGGCTCCCTGATTGGCTAGCAGCCTGCCCGCTCACCGACCGAGCCGCCCGCTCTCTCAGACTCTCACCCACCCGCTAACAGACTGAGCCACCCACTCTCTTAGACTCTCACCCGCCTGCTTACAGACCGAGCCGCCCAGCCCGCCCACTCTCTTACCCGCAGAGCCAGCCACCCGTGCTCTCACCCGCATTCTCGGGGGGGCAGTTGCCCCCCCCGTATCTGCCCCTGATCCTTGGGCCCTATTTCTTCTTTAATACAGCTTTAACACTGGATGCTCTATGTTCTGCAATAGTAGTTTCTTCTGCAGCCATGCTTGTGTAAAAGTCTCTTCTGGAGCACAGACACAGAGTCCTTTTCTTGCCAGAGCTGCAAACTGGGCTACATATAGAATCATGATTCTTATATAAACTTATGAGACTGGAGTTTGGCCTCCATAAACTATAGCACATCCTCCTAATAGGACTCATTTATTAAAGCATTAAAGTCAGATAGTTGTTATTCTACAGATAAGAATACATTATGCATAGCTCCCAACTGTCCCTGATTTCGAGGGACTGTCCCTGATTTGAACCAAAGTTCATCTGTCCCTCTTTCCTCCTCATTTGTCTCTCATTTTTGTCTGATCTGTATAGTTGTACAGTATATAAAATTCACTGTTTATCTTTCAAAAAGTGTTTCCCAGAGCTAAACCTTTAGTTTAATGTTTAAATTGCTGCATTTGTAAATGTCAACAGCCAGTACAAAGTAAAAGCAGTGGTAAAAAAAAAGCACTTGTAGGTTTAACTATTTTTTTTGTATAATTCTCCTTTAGGGGGCGTGGCAGGGTGTGTGTCCTATGCCTACATACTGTATGTTTGCTAATAGGTGTCCCTCGTTCCCATCTCTAAAAGTTGGAAGGTATGCATTATGCTAGTTACTGTTGGCAACTCAGGCACACTTTATTTGCTACAATTTGGTAAAAGAGGTCCATTGTTCTAAAAATAGATAACAATTATTCTTTATTTCAAATGTATCATTTTGTTTATTTGAAATGCCATACTGGCATCGACTGTAAATACTGTACATTTAAAGTCTTCAGACAACTCAGCACAGCAAATGCTGTGTTTTTGTTTGTTTTTTGTATATAAGCTATTTTCTTTGTGGTAAATAGGTGAGCAACAAATAGACAAAAACAATGGACTAAATAGCTGGGCTTTAAATCATGAATAGAAGTAGACATGTTCACAACAAACAAATTTTGATTAGTTTTGTTTAGTTTCTTTTTGTTTCCATTGATTCGTAACGATTCGTAATTTCATAAGACATGAGTTTTCATATTCGGACTTGTTCGTATTTTCGTAACAGTTATATTTTTGTTGATTCAAAATGATTCGTAATTCCATTAGTCTAATTTCCCTTGATTCGAAATTGGTAATTTTGTTAGATAATAAATTTTGTTTAATCGGTACACTGCTCGTAATTTAGTAACTGTTACTTTTGTGAGATAGCCTTTTTCGTTGATTCGTACTTTCGTAACATTGTTTTGTTTTCGTTGCTTCGTAATCGGAACACATTTCATAACTTGACGTAATGTAAATGTACTAATGTCTACTACTGTGCTTCGAATGGATTCATACTTTCGTAAATACATTGTGGTCATTCGTTCATTCGCAATCTCATCTTTTAGTTTCGTTTTCAACAGGCGGCTATAGCCTCTGCTCCTGTACGCTATTTTGAGAGGGTGTACAGTGGTGTGGTGAGGGAGGAACAGAGAGCAGAGCAGAGAGTGGGATTGTTGTTTATGTGGTTGTTTTTGTGTGGTTTGGTGGTTTTGTTGCAATTAGAATGTCTGAGAGTGAGAATGGACGTGTGAGTCTTGTGAGTGATAATGTTGGTTTTAGTGAGTGTGTTGGTATGAGTGTTGTTGTTGGTGTGACTGAGAGTGGAGGGGAGCGGAGGAGTGGAGGAGGGTACTCAGGGGAGAGGATTGGAGGGGAGTGAAGGAGTGGAGGAGGGGACTCAGGGGAGAGGAGGCATGGAGGGGAGGAGAGGCATGGAGGAGAGGGGAGGCGTGGAGGGGAGGCATGCAGGGGAGGGGAGGCATGGAGGGGAGGAGAGGTGTGTAGGAGAGAGGAGATGTGGAGGAGAGGAGAGGAGGGGAGGGGAGAAGAAGAGAGGAGGGGAGGGGAGGCATAGTAGGGAGAAGAGGTGTGGGGGGAGAGGCATAGAGGGGAGGAGAGGCATGAAGGGGAGAGTATTGTTAGGGAGAGGAGGAGGGGAGAGGAGTGGAGGTGAACGGAGGTGTGGAGCGGAACCGAGGCCTGGAAGGGAGTGTGGATGTGGAGTGTAGCGGAAGCATGGTCAAAAACAGAGACGTATCCCCCCCACATCAGAGGGTGCTGACTCAGACATGTAGCAGCCCCAGCAAAGCAAGTGACAAAGATGAAGGGGGCCCGTTGTGACAGGAGTCAGGAGTCCGTGATGTTCCACACAGAACATCACGGAGCATCATCCATCTGCGTCCCTACCACCCGGAAGCGCCGAATACCTACAGCACCTCCGGGGAGACCTAGGACACAGGACCCAGGATAAAGGACCCCCTCTATCGGCCCGTGACATCTCCACCACCCGGGAACACGCAGATGAATGGACACTAATGTTACAATTCTGGTTATTATCTGCTCTCATTATCTAAATGTGAGTGTTTTTAACCCCTTATAAATAAATAGTTGTTTTACACACGCTGCACTTAGAGGGCACCGTCCTCTCTCCCTTTTGTCTTTGTTCCAGATCCTCTTCTAGCTTGTTTTGGACTGGCAGCCTTCTATGCTCTCAGCACCCCATATCCTCACATGGATTAATGCTTGAATTTGAACTGTAACAATCTACACTACTACCAAGCTTCCCTCTCCCCCTACCCCTTCCCCCAAGTGTATCACACTCTGCCGATTTTTACTTATTTCTTAAACAATTATTTTCCTTTATATTGTATGCATATAGCTAAACTCTGAGTGCTCCATATTAACCCCTTCATTGCCTGACAAGAGGACACAGGCTAATGGAAGCACAGTATGGACAGCTAAAGCGCTCTACCCTCAAGGACTTACTGGAGAACCGGGGACGACCGGCCAACAACCATAAGAAGAGGGACATTATCGCAGAACTAGTCAAAATGGATAGAGCCTAAAGACCCAACATAACCGAAAGACCCAGTGTAACAGACTGTTAACATAAGACTGGCACATTATGGCCCTAACCCTACAGTGGAGATCATAGACCGAGTTATACCTGGCACATTATGGCCCTAACCCTACAGCAGAGATCATAGACCGAGTTATACTGGCTGTGGAGGCAAATTGGCTACAGCAAAGAGGTGCTGCAGCAGCAGGAGTCACAGCAGCACCAACTGAAAGAAGAAAGGTACATTTTGCTGCTTTTAAAAATCTCATCGAAACAGAAGGGGAGATTGATGGGTACCTTGCCGATTTTGAACGGCAATGCGCCCTACATCGGGTGCCAATAGAGGAATGGGTTACCATTTCGTCTGGGAAATTGTCCGGCCAGGCCAGTCAAGCGTTCAGGGCCATCCCAGAGGAGGAGATTATGAACTATGGGCTGGTAAAGGAAGCATTTTTGGCCAGGTATGCCTTCACACCGGAGGCATACCGGAGGTGGTTCCGAGAGACAAGCAAGCAGACTGGAGACTCATATACCAAGTGGGCATGCCGCCTACACTGCACGGCATCCCACTGGGTCGCTGGATGCCAAGCAGTATCCAGGGAAGAGGTACTGCAGCTGTTCCTGCTGGAGCACTTCTTTGACAAGCTGACCCCAGAAGTCAGAGAGTGGGTCCTGGACCGAAAACCTTTCACCTTGCCTGAAGCAGCTCGATGGGTGGACGAATACACATACGCCTGCAAACTGGATAACCCTGTGGTCAAGACAACAGCTTGGGTGGATTATCGATCAGAGTCACCCCTCCATCTGGCGCCTACCAACCACAGTCATACTGCCCTACAGCACCACCTTCAGTAGCCACTTATTCCTAGCACCGCAGGTTTAACTCCCAGGACTACTCACAACCCATCAGGTGTTTTGGGTGTAAACAACTCGGGCACAAAAAGCCAGAGTGTCCGTTGAATCCAGCCAGGCAGTCCCAGTCGTGGAGAAAGCCAGCAGGGGGGAATCCTCGCACATTCATGCCTGCGGCTTACTGCGTTAAGGAGTAAGAACATTGGGGCGTCCTGCACGAAGCTAATTCAGTATAAGCAGTTAACCAGGACAACAGGCAGCAACACAGGCAGACTGTCTGGGTTAATGGAAAGGTAGCCAATGGCCTACGTGATACTGGCGCCACCATAACCCTACTATAGAAGAACCTCATGCCAGAGATCCAACACACCGGAGACACTGTAGCTGTAAGGGTAGCAGGAGGCACCGTTTTCCGGCTACCCATTGCCCGAGTTCACCTGGATTGGGGGGTTGATTCGGGACACGCGAATGTGGGGGTGATGAAGGATTTTCCAGCGGATGTGCTACTGAGGAATGATTTGGCCCCCCTCATTTCTGCTTACGCCCCGAGGGGCCCCGCTGAAGCCAACCCAGTGACTACCCGTGCCCAGACCCATGCTGTTGGAACTGGCCCACTTGCTGCTGAGACCCAGGTAAGACTATCTTCCCAGACATGTACCTTAGATCAGACTCCCCTAGGCTGGGATACCCCAGAGGCATTCGGGAGGGAAACCCGGGAGGACCCGGCCTTACACAAGTATAGGGCTAAGGCAGATACTCAGGAAAGGGAAATAGATGGGGAGCTTTATGAATGGGTGGGGGATCTACTGTATAGAATCCCTACCTAAGAAATACCAACTGGAGATTCTGCGAATCGGGCATGATGTACCACTAGCAGGAAATCTAGGGTCCCGTCGCACAGCCCATAGAATTACACAGAATTTCTTCTGGCCCAACTTTAACCAGGATGTGCGACAGTACTGCAAAACATGTGACACATGTCAACAAGTAGGTAAGCGGGTGGACCACCCTAAGGCCAGACTTATGTCCATGCCTATTATTGGGGAGCCCTTTTACTGCATAGACATTGACATTGTGGGTCCCTTGGCCAAGCCTATTTCATCCGGGAAGAAGTATATTCTCACCGTGGTGGACTATGCCACCCGTTACCCAGAGGCAGTAGCTATGTCCAACATTGAAGCAGAGACAGTAGCTGATGCCCTGGTTAGGATATTTACTAGAGTGGGGTTCCCTAAGGAGGTTCTCCCTGACCAGGGAACCCAGTTTACTGCTGTGCTCACCCAGCAGTTGTGGAATGTGTGCAATATTAAGGCCTTACTGAGCTCACCTTACCACCCCTAGACTAATGGTCTCTGCGAGCACTTTAACGGGACCCTCAAGCAAATGCTGAGGACCTTTTCGGACTGGGAGAGATTCCTGCCTCACCTGTTATTTGCGTACAGAGAGGTACCCCAGGAATCTACTGGGTTCTCTCCCTTCGAGTTACTTTATGGAAGAAGGGTCCGCGGACCCCTCGATCTCATTAGAGGACACTGGGAGGGAGAGACAGAGCAGGAGGAGACCCCCATAGTACTCTATGTTCTGGAACTCAGGGACCGCATGGAGCAACTGTCTCTGATGGTAGGGGAGAATCTCCAGGCGGCCCAGGGGAGACAGAAGAGATGGTACGATCAGGGGGCTCGACAGCGTATCTTCCAGGTTGGGCAGAAGGTCTTAGTGCTCAAGCCTGTGAAGACCGACAAGATGCAGGCATCTTGGCAGGGCCTGTATAAAGTAGTAGCCCAGGTATGTGATACTACCTATGTTATTGCCAGCTGTGCAGATTAAAGAATCCAGCGAACATGCTGAAGGAGTATGAAAAAATACGAGAACCCCCTATCGGGGCTTTAAAGCAGCCAATGAAGTGCAATATAAGTAGTTGAAAAAATTCAATTTTATTGGTACAAAAAGTATAAATAGCATATTAAAAAAGACACTGAGAATGAGTACTGACTATTAGAGTCAGGACATGAACTGGATATGGCGTACAATTGCAGCGGACAAAGCATACAATTAAATGCAAGACACAATGTGCCAAAGGGCAACCATCATTTTCACGGGTGTTGAATCCTTAAAAGTTAGATAACAACAGACAATGCCTATAAAATAAGGGCAATATACAATACGGTGTATGTGGAACAACGAAGGTTGTATGTGTGAATCCTGACGCGTTTCGACCCTTCCCGGGTCTTCTTCAGAGGATGGTTGTCCACTGTAAAAAGGTCAACATGTATCAAACATAGCATCAAACTCAACAGTACCAAACCTATACATGTATACCAAATAATGTAGCTGCCTGGGCCGTATAATTACCTATTGCAGGATTTATGACGTTATAAAGTCAGTTCTAACATTGTAGAGTATTTAGGGTGGTGCGATTTCTCCTCTGCTCCCTTGTCTCCCCCGTGTCGGACCAGCTCCCAAGGGAGCGGGTGGTGGACCGAATGTATTTTGCGAGGGATCACGTCTACCAACCCCCCATATAGGAGAGAGAAGGGAAGGGAGGGGCAACAGGCAATCCAAACTGCACCCGGATAGGTTCACGTTAATGCTAAAAATAAAAATTGAAAAAATAAATGAAGAGTGAGGGGTCAGTTGGTTCGTCCACATAGATTGGGAAATTCCCCAACTATGGAGTATTATAGGATTAATGGATTATAAATCCATGGGTGTGCAGAAGGGCATTGCTAGAAAAGAGAAAAGAAAAAAAGAAAAGAAAAAAAGGAAAAGAGGGGAAGTGGGGGAAAAAAAAAATGCTGAAGGAGTATCAGGAACAGCAGGAGGATGTTGCTGCAGTAAATGCCCCTGCTGCAGACGACTCCGAAAATATACCCCTCCCTGACTTACTAGAGAGAGATCCCCAGACTGACTTCATTAGCCTCGTACAGCTAGGGGACCGGTTAAGCCCCACAAAGAAGGAACAGGCTAAGCGGCTTCTGTGGGAGAAACAGGTGACTTTCTCCCAAAAACACGACCCTGGTTGTGCATAAGGTAGAGACCCCTGGACAAGCACCCCTTCGACAGCCCTCCTACCGTATCCCTGAAGTAGTCCGAGAAGGAATGCGGAAGGAGATACAAGAGATGATTCAGTTAGGAGTCATTGGACCCTCAGACAGCCCTTGGGCCTCACCTGTAGTCCTGGTGCCTAAGAAAGATGAAACTACCCGGTTCTGCATGGACTACAGGTGACTCAATGAGAAGACCACCACTGACACCTACCCAATGCCCAGGGTAGACGAACTGCTAGACCGTATAGCCAGGAGATGTTATTTAACTACAATAGACCTGTGTAAGGGCTATTGGCAGATTCCCCTGGCCAAGGATGCTATCCCCAAGTCGGCATTTGTTACCCCGTTTGGCCTGTACCAGTCTAAGGTCATGCCATTCAGGATGAAAAATGCCCCGGCTACGTATGGTGGATAAGCTACTCGACAGCTTTCAGGATTTTGCATGTGCATACCTGGATGACATTGCGATCTACAGTGGGTCTTGGGAAGAGCACCTGGTTCATGTAGGGGTGGTTCTGGACAAGATTAGGGCCGCAGGCCTAACCTTGAAGCCAGACAAGTGCCATCTAGGTATGGCGGAGGTGCAGTACCTGGGACACCGAGTAGGGTGTGGGAACCAGAGACCAGAGCCAGCCAAGGTAGAGGCAGTAGCTAACTGGCTCACACCCCGTACTAAGGTCCGGGTATTAGCCTTCTTGGGAACTGCAGGGTACTACAGACGTTTTGTCCCTGATTATAGTGCTATCACCAAGCCCCTGACTGACCTGACGAAAAGGAATTTACCTAGGCAGGTCCTGTGGTCTCCAGCTTGTGAAACCATGTTTCTAGACCTCAAGCAAGCACTTGTAAATGCCCCTGTCTTGGCTGCCCCAGTACCTAACAAACAGTTCCTTGTCCACACAGACGCTGCCATGTTTGGACTGGGGGCTGTGCTAAGCCAAATCGGGGAGGATGGAGGAGAACACCCTGTCGCATACCTGAGCAGAAAGCTATTACCCCGGGAAGTGAGCTATGCGGCAGTGGAGGAGGAGTGTTTGGCCTTGGTCTGGGCCCTTAAAAAGCTGAACCCTTATTTGTACGGACAGGAATTTTCATTAGTCACCGACCATAACTCATTGGTCTGGCTTAACTGGGTCTCAGGAGACAATGGCAGGTTGCTGCGGTGGAGCTTAGCCCTGCAACCTTACAATTTCACCATCAGCTACCGACCCGGTAAATAGCAATGCTGATGGGTTGTCCCGGCAAACAGACGTCACTCCGGCCTTCTAGTTCCGGACATCCCCAAGTTGACCTGAGAAGGATCAAGCCGGGTCTGCTGGAGTGTCCCACAAGGAGGGAGCCATGTGACGGGAGTCACTTTTGGGCACAGGGTGACTGAGAAAATATATCTTGGATTACTTAAAATGGGACAGTACTATTTATCCACAATAACTCCCAGGATATATGTAAAGACTATTCTTGGTTTGTTTGATTCTGATGCAAAATGTTAGTTGAGAGAGCTGATCACATTGACCTCTAGAACTGGGTAGGAACAGGACAGTCTGCTCCTACTAGTTTGTTGCCTACTAGGCTGAGGATGGGGGGGAGATCACTGTTTGTATTGTTAATTTTAATTAGCTCTTGCTATTGTGAGAAAGTGTCCTGTGTTTATACTAATGTGTGAAGCTCGGTGACAACCAGTCTGACCTGCAGTGAAATCCTGATTAATCATACAATGCTCAGGAGGGCACGGAATCACATCTGCTGCTTTAAGAGATTAGTTAATTAGCTCATGTTAATTCTGTTTCTGGTTACAGTTGTATTGTTAGAGTATTATGAGCAGGAGAGGGGAACCTCCTCTTCTACTGTATATGAGACTGTATTCTGGTTCTTATAAAAGAGTCTGATTCTTGTTTGACCCTCCGTACAGAGTCTTGTCTCGTACTTGAAGGGAAGAATTGTTTGTATGGGTTTCTTGTTCGGCTGATTGGAGTGTTCGGTAGCTACCTTTGTGTTTGGAAATGGAATGTCCTAAACGGCTTTAACCCCTTTCATACTCGGGGTGTCGTTACACCCGTTTATACCCAAGAGGAGAATGCTGCATTGGTTGCTGCAGTTCTAAGTGAAAAACTGGCACTCTTCTGCCAAAACGTGCCAACATCCGAGAACGCAGCAGGCTGGAGACGAGTCCGGGACTCTGTGAATGCGGTCTCCAAGTTTCGCAGGCCACCACTGACGTCAGACACAGGTAATTATTCCAATATTCTTTCACTCTTAGAACACACATTTGTAAAAAATACATGGTGTAGTAGTCAATAAAAAGTAACAGTTCTACTTTACAAAAATATTTATTTGGCACAGCCACATACACATTAACATACATGGAAATATTGTAAAGTGTATATATAAAACCATCACTGTGTGAAACGACAGGTTGTTGTAGAAAAAATAAATCTGTTTGGTTTCTAATTTATGTAACTAATAATGTTTTTTTTTCATGTGCAGGTTCTATGATTGTCGGTCGACAGTCAACAAAAAGATGAAGACGCATCTACGGGGAGAGTACATTAGGGGAAAACCTGTTCATTTCCGAGAGTGGGAGGCAGAGCTGAGAGATGGTCTTGGCCTTCTGGCAGAGGATGTCCCTGGAGTCAGCAGCAGGAGTCCACATCAGACAGCTGGTCAGTAAAATGAAATATATAATTTTATATTGCAGTTATATGGTTGTTTCAAGCTCACTATTATTTCTTATGACTACGCATGTGAGACTTACGTTTTTCTTTGCATTCATGTTTTCTAGATTGAGGAACATCATCTGTAGAGCGATCAGCTCCAAATACATCCCATCGACATTCTGGGGAGTACCTAACACAAACACAAAGGATGTATAATGATGAACTTCTATTTAACATTTAAAGCAGGCATCACTAAATGGCGGACTGTGGGCCAGATGTGGACTGAGTCACTGTGCCATCCGGACCGCCATTTAGGTGCCAGTTCTTCCTGCCTGCCTCTGCCACTGTCACTATCACAGAGCTGCTGAAAATAGCTTTCCAAGTTAATCAGCAGGTGATTGGTCACTATGCGGCCCTAGCAACCAATCAACTGATGGTTAACTTCAGCACCTTTTGCTCCCTCCCACAATTCAGTTCTGCTGTGTCTCCCGCTGTGTCTCTGGCTCTGTGTGCCCAAGTAAGGTAGGATGGGGCAGAGCTGAGGGGGGATGTGAAAGTGGCAGAGGTGCGGAGGCTGTGTAATGTGAAGGGGGCCAGAGGTGTCGGGGCTGTGGGCTGTGATGTGAAGGAGGGTCGAGTTGCGGGGGGGTTAGGATGTGAAGGGGGGGCAGAGGACACAGTTGTGCTCAGGTGCTGTGAAGGTGCGGGAGAAGATACCATTGTGAAGGGGTTCAGATCAGAACACTACTGTGAAGGGGAAATTGTGATGTGAAGGGGGACTGAGGAAACTGATGTAAGCATGGGATTGTGTAATAAAAGGGGGGGGGGGGTATAGTAGTATGTATATAGGGGCTGTAGTATAGTATATGTAAAAGGCTATTCACAAAAATTTTAATTGATCAATTTGCCAAGAAATATAACATCTGTATTAACACATCATCAACTTCAGATTCGATTGTACAGTTCCAGTGCAAATTAAAGCGGTAGTAAACCACGGAAGAAGAAAAAAACCTGCAAGACAATGGCCTAATGTGCTAAGATGCATTGCAATACCATTTTTTTTAAATTTTGGAGTAGGGTTTCCCTTACTTAGTCTGGTATCGATTGTGGGGGGACACCCACACAATTTTTTTTTTAATTTTTGGTTCAGGGATCCCCTTTATATACATACCAGACCCAAAGGGCCTGGTAATGGACTGGGGGGGGGACCCATGCCGTTTTTTTCAATGAGTTTTATCTATATTGCCAAGACCCGATAATTCATTACAGCCGCGATCATTTTTAAATCACAATTTTTCCTTTAGAAATGTCATTTTGCTGTGGTACTGTTCTAAACAAGAGAAAAATGCGCCACTTTACAGGCATACTATAGACACCTCCCAGGAACGTTATTTAAAGTAATATTTCATTGTTATTGTTTCACTTTAAGCATTAAAAAAATCACTGCTCCCGAAAAAACGTCTGTTTTAAAAAAAAATTTGCATTGATACATGTCTCCTCGGGCAGGACCCAGGTCCCCAAACACTTTTTATGACAATAACTTGCATGCCTTTAAAATTAGCACTTTTGATTTTTCATGTTAGTGTCCCATAGACTTTAACAGTGTTCTGGCAGCTTTCAAACTTGCCCCGAATACTGCATTTTGTTCGGTGTTGGCAGAACATCCGAACAACCAAAGTTCAGCCTGAACTTATGCTCGGGCCAAACCGGTCGCCCATCCCTACCGATCAGCTGGAGTGACGTCACCATAGCGCATGCACACATTGTAGGAGGGTATTTTTCGACGGGCAATACCATTTCATGGGCACAATTGAAAGCTATGCAAAGAGCGAGGGACACCGTAGATGTCATATTGTACCTCGCTGTAAACCAACGGTGCAACAGCGAGGCACAATATGACAATTACGGTGTCCCTCCACTGTTTGCATAGCATTAAATTGTGCCAGAGAAATGGTATCTCCCATCGAAAAAAATGTTCCTACGATGTGCGCATGCGCTATGGGATGTCACTCCAGCTGATCGACAGCTCGGCTGGAGTGCCCTTATGTTCTGTGTGTGCACGTGGGAGTCCTTTTTCCTGCAAGGAGCTTTGATTTTTCGGCAGCGTCCACTGGACCTTCAGAGCACATGCGCCGATGAGGTCGGCAGCTGCATCCGAGGTGGATATCTCCTAAATCGTACAGGTTCTAGAAGATATTCATTTTACCTACAGGTAAGTCTTATTATAGGATTACCTGTAGGGAAAAAATGACAAAGCGCAAAAAATACAATCCGCTTTAATTCACCTCAGTGCACCTTTTTACCCTTTGATTAACAAATATGTTGTTGTCCAACATATACAAGGCAAACATAATAAATAAAGCTGTTGACTTTATCTTGAACATTACCTTGACTCTTGTCTTTTCTTTAACAGAGAGCCCAATCTGTATCCCGGGCTCTCCAGCATCAACTTCTGTCAGGAAGCAGAGGACCATTACGCCTCAGGTTAGGTACATAATCTAGCAAGAAACAGGACACACCAACACCATCATCATCATTCATCTATCTACACATTATATACACACAGGCATTATCATCTAATACACATAAAAGGTCCATTTTCAAATTCATACACACATAACACCTCATACCTTCAGAACACTACTGTGAAGGGGAAACCAATGTAAAGGGGGATTGAGGAAACTGATGAAAGCATGTGATTGTGTAATAAAAGAGGGGGGTATAGTAGTGTCTATATGGGGGCTGTAGTAAAGTATATGTAACAGGCTTTTCACAAAAATGTTAATTGGTCAATTTGCCAAGAAATATAACATCTGTTTTAACACATCGGCAACTTCAGATTCGATTTTACAGTTCTAGTGCAAATTAAAGCAGTATTAAACCACGGAAGAAAAAAAAAAAAGAAACCTGCAAGACAATGGCATAATGTGCTGGTATGCATCGCATAATAGCACATTATGAAATATTTACCTTCGAACGAGGCCCCCGCAGCCCGACCCTGTCGGCGCTGAGGGGGCTGACATGTTGTCTCGCTGTCTCTTCTGGGGTCGCGGGCTCTGGCGCTGTGAGTGCCCGGAGCTGTGATGACGTCTCTCCCACGCATGCGTGTGGGAGTCCACTTTCCGGCGGGGAGCTCAGATTTTTCAGCAGCGTCCGCCGGACCTTTAGAGTGCATGCGCCGCTGATGTCAGTGGCTGCATCTGAGGTGGATATCTCCTAAACCGTACAGGTTTAAGAGATATTCATTTTACCTACAGGTAAGCTTTATTATAGGTGTAGCACCTTCTACCTTATGTAGGTAGATACTAGTGTAGGTGTTTGTGTAAGCTGCCAGCGCAGGTAAATTTAAGCAGGCCTATGCTGTGAGCTAGGCCTGTTTGTTTTGATCTGGGGGCAGGGGAGTGGTTTACTAGTATAGCAGTAGGTGACTGACATGTGTTTCAGCTCTTGGGAGCCTCCTGTGTTTCCCAGGAGAAGGTTCTGGAAAAGGGGCAGGGCAGAGAGCTGGAGTGAGACTGGGATTGGCAGGGGTGGGTCTCCTATATATACCCATCGTCAGCCTGCTGTGGGGGGAGTTGTCGGGTGGATGAACTGAATGATGGAGTGTTAGACAGTCATGGTCTGAGGAAACCCCCTTTCTGGGGGGGTGTACCTCAGGCCAGGAGCTCGGGAGCTGGGAGGGAGCCTCTCCTTACATGGTCATGGAAAGGTGTCCTGGAACAGGAGCTGGAAGGACAGTTGGTCAGCACAAGGGATGAGCCGAACACCCCCGGTTCGGTTCACACCAGAACCTGCGAACGGACCGAAAATTCGCACGAACGTTAGAACCCCATTGACGTCTATGGGACTCGAACGTTCAAAATCAAAAGTGCTTTTAAAGGCTAATTTGCATGGTATTGTCCTAAAAAGGGTTTGGGGACCCGGGTCCTAACCCAGGGGACTTGTATCGATGCAAAAAAAACTTTTAAAAACTGCCGTTTTTTCGGGAGCAGTGATTTTACTGATGCTTAAAGTAAAAGAAATAAAAGTGAAATATTCCTTTAAATATTGTACCTGGGGTGTGTCTATAGTATGCCTGTAAAGTAGTGCGTGTTTCCCGTGTTTAGAACAGTCCCTGCACAAAATGTCATTTTTAAAGGAAAAAATCTCATTTAAAACTGCTTGCGGGTTTAATGTAATGTCGGGTCCTGGCAATATGAATGAAAATCAGTGAGACAAACGGCATGGGTACCCCCCAGACCATTACCAGGCCCTTTGGGTCTTGTATGGATATTAAGGGGAACCCCGCACCCAAATTAAAATAAGGAAAGGTGTAGGGCCACCAGGCCCTATATACTCTGAACAGCAGTATACAGGCGGTGCAAACAAGACAGGGACTGTAGGTTTGTTGTTAAGTAGAATCTGTTTGTAATTTTTAACGGGTACATTTTTAACGTGTTTAGCTCCAGCCAAAAAATCTTTTTTAAGCTTTTTGGAAAACATAGGGAAGGGTTATCACCCCTGTGACATTTGTTTTGCTGTCTTTCCTCCTCTTCAGAAGATTTCACCTCTCTTTTTGTCCCAATGACAAATGTTTTTTGAAAATTTGGGATTTTTTGTGGAACAAGGATTGGAAAGCATCAGTGGAAAGGAGAAATGTTTTTCCCATATTAACTCTTACAGGAGAGAATTTCCCTTCCTAGGGGTAGATTTCATCTCACTTCCTGTTGTTTCCTTCCGTTTGCAAGTAGGAGTCGTTTGTAAGTTAGATGTTTGAAAGTAGGGGCCTGCCCTATATACTCAGCAGAAATTTGGGCCTTAGGTGTTGTTGTGGCCACAACACTGTAAGCCCTCACAGGGCCCTGCTGTGAAATATTAGATCAAGAATTGTAATTACATGCCCCTGTTGAACAAGGGCAGAAAAATTGGGCCTTTGGTGGTGGTGGTGGTGGTGCTGGTGCCACAACACTGTAAGTCCTCACTCGCTCTTGTTGGGTGCAGAAATGGGCCCTGCTGTGAAATATTAGATCAAGAATTGTAATTACATGCCCCTGTTGAACAAGGGCAGAAAAATTGGGCCTTTGGTGGTGGTGGTGTTACAACACTGTAAGTCCTCACTCGCTCTTGGTGGGTGCAGAAATGGGCCCTGCTGTGAAATATTAGATCAAGAATTGTAATTACATGCCCCTGTTGAACAGGGGCTAAAAAATTAGGCCTTAGGCACTGGTGCTGGTGCCACAACACTGCAACCCCTCACAGATACTCTAGTTGGAACACAGAAATGAGCCCTGCTGCAAAGTATTGCATCAAAAATTGTAATAACACGCCCCTGTTAAACAGGGGCTGAAAAATTAGGCCTTAGGCACTGGTGCTGGTGCCACAACACTGCAACCCCTCACAGATACCCTAGTTGGAACGCAGAAATGAGCCCTGCTGCAAAGTATTGCATCAAAAATTGTAATTACATGCCCCTGTTAAACAGGGGCTGAAAAATTGGGCCTTAGGCACTGGTGCTGGTGCCACAACACTGCAACCCCTCACAGATACTCTAGTTGGAACGCAGAAACGAGCCCTGCTGCAAAGTATTGCATCAAAAATTGTAATTACACGCCCCTGTTAAACAGGGGCTAAAAAATTGGGCCTTAGGCACTGGTGGTGGCGCCCAGAACCAAAAATGTTCTTACAAGCTATCAGCGTGATGATTGAGGAGGAAGAGGATAATTACTCAGGGATAGTCACTCAGCATCAGCATAGGCAGTCTTTGAAGGGATCTGAGATTTCAAAAAAAATTATTCGGTTACATCAGCATCAGGTGCTTGGTAGCTGGTGGTGATCCAAGACTGATTCATTTTTATGAAGGTCAGTCAATCGACCGAGTCGGTGGACAGACGCACCCTGTGATCGGTTACAAAGCCTCCAGCAGCATTGAATGTGCGTTCCGAAAGAACGCTGGATGCAGGACAGGCCAGTAGCTAAGTTGCATACTGTGCAAGCTCTGGCCAGTGATGCATCCTCAAGATCCAGTAACCCAGAGGATTTTCGGTGGGAAAGGTGTCCAAGTCAGATCTTGCCCCTAGGTATTCCTGCACCATGTAAAACAGACGCTGGCGATGGTTGCTGGAACCGATCATACCTTGGGGCTGCGGACCAAAAAATTGTCTGAACGCATCGGTCAGACGGCCACCTTCTCTGCCGCTCCTTCTTTGACTGACCGAAGCCTCAGCAACACGTTGTCCAGAAACAGGAGTTTGTAACCTCCCAGTCTCTGGGAACACGTTGCACAGACCTTTCTGCAAGGCCTCCCGAAGATGTTTCATCCTCTGCTCCCTCTGCGATGGCAAGATAAGGTCCGCAACCTTACCCTTGTAACGTGGATCAAGGAGGGTTGCCTGCCAGTATTGGTCCTTCTCCTTGATACCACGAATACGAGGATCCTTACGCAGGCTTTGCAGGATCAGGGAGGCCATGCAGCGTAGGTTTGCTGAGGCATTCGGTCCGGAGTCCTCTGGGTCACTAAGGATGACATGGTCCGCAGCCACCTCCTCCCAGCCACGTACAAGTCCATGTGTTTCTTGGGACTGATCCCTTAAAGACTGCTGCTGATGCTGAGTGCCAGGCTCCACCTCCATACTGACACAATCTTCCTCCTCCTCCTCCTCCTCCTCCTCCTCCTCTTCCTGTGTGATCGACGGGCACGTAGGAACACTGTCTGGATAAAGGGGGCCTTGAGAGCTAAGGAAGTCCTCCTCTTCCTGCCTCTGTTCTGCCTATTCTGCCTAATATTGTACCTGGGGTGTGTCTATAGTATGCCTGTAAAGTAGTGCGTGTTTCCCGTGTTTAGAACAGTCCCTGCACAAAATGTCATTTTTAAAGGAAAAAATCTCATTTAAAACTGCTTGCGGGTTTAATGTAATGTCGGGTCCTGGCAATATGAATGAAAATCAGTGAGACAAACGGCATGGGTACCCCCCAGACCATTACCAGGCCCTTTGGGTCTTGTATGGATATTAAGGGGAACCCCGCACCCAAATTAAAATAAGGAAAGGTGTAGGGCCACCAGGCCCTATATACTCTGAACAGCAGTATACAGGCGGTGCAAACAAGACAGGGACTGTAGGTTTGTTGTTAAGTAGAATCTGTTTGTAATTTTTAACGGGTACATTTTTAACGTGTTTAGCTCCAGCCAAAAAATCTTTTTTAAGCTTTTTGGAAAACATAGGGAAGGGTTATCACCCCTGTGACATTTGTTTTGCTGTCTTTCCTCCTCTTCAGAAGATTTCACCTCTCTTTTTGTCCCAATGACAAATGTTTTTTGAAAATTTGGGATTTTTTGTGGAACAAGGATTGGAAAGCATCAGTGGAAAGGAGAAATGTTTTTCCCATATTAACTCTTACAGGAGAGAATTTCCCTTCCTAGGGGTAGATTTCATCTCACTTCCTGTTGTTTCCTTCCGTTTGCAAGTAGGAGTCGTTTGTAAGTTAGATGTTTGAAAGTAGGGGCCTGCCCTATATACTCAGCAGAAATTTGGGCCTTAGGTGTTGTTGTGGCCACAACACTGTAAGCCCTCACAGGGCCCTGCTGTGAAATATTAGATCAAGAATTGTAATTACATGCCCCTGTTGAACAAGGGCAGAAAAATTGGGCCTTTGGTGGTGGTGGTGGTGGTGCTGGTGCCACAACACTGTAAGTCCTCACTCGCTCTTGTTGGGTGCAGAAATGGGCCCTGCTGTGAAATATTAGATCAAGAATTGTAATTACATGCCCCTGTTGAACAAGGGCAGAAAAATTGGGCCTTTGGTGGTGGTGGTGTTACAACACTGTAAGTCCTCACTCGCTCTTGGTGGGTGCAGAAATGGGCCCTGCTGTGAAATATTAGATCAAGAATTGTAATTACATGCCCCTGTTGAACAGGGGCTAAAAAATTAGGCCTTAGGCACTGGTGCTGGTGCCACAACACTGCAACCCCTCACAGATACTCTAGTTGGAACACAGAAATGAGCCCTGCTGCAAAGTATTGCATCAAAAATTGTAATAACACGCCCCTGTTAAACAGGGGCTGAAAAATTAGGCCTTAGGCACTGGTGCTGGTGCCACAACACTGCAACCCCTCACAGATACCCTAGTTGGAACGCAGAAATGAGCCCTGCTGCAAAGTATTGCATCAAAAATTGTAATTACATGCCCCTGTTAAACAGGGGCTGAAAAATTGGGCCTTAGGCACTGGTGCTGGTGCCACAACACTGCAACCCCTCACAGATACTCTAGTTGGAACGCAGAAACGAGCCCTGCTGCAAAGTATTGCATCAAAAATTGTAATTACACGCCCCTGTTAAACAGGGGCTAAAAAATTGGGCCTTAGGCACTGGTGGTGGCGCCCAGAACCAAAAATGTTCTTACAAGCTATCAGCGTGATGATTGAGGAGGAAGAGGATAATTACTCAGGGATAGTCACTCAGCATCAGCATAGGCAGTCTTTGAAGGGATCTGAGATTTCAAAAAAAATTATTCGGTTACATCAGCATCAGGTGCTTGGTAGCTGGTGGTGATCCAAGACTGATTCATTTTTATGAAGGTCAGTCAATCGACCGAGTCGGTGGACAGACGCACCCTGTGATCGGTTACAAAGCCTCCAGCAGCATTGAATGTGCGTTCCGAAAGAACGCTGGATGCAGGACAGGCCAGTAGCTAAGTTGCATACTGTGCAAGCTCTGGCCAGTGATGCATCCTCAAGATCCAGTAACCCAGAGGATTTTCGGTGGGAAAGGTGTCCAAGTCAGATCTTGCCCCTAGGTATTCCTGCACCATGTAAAACAGACGCTGGCGATGGTTGCTGGAACCGATCATACCTTGGGGCTGCGGACCAAAAAATTGTCTGAACGCATCGGTCAGACGGCCACCTTCTCTGCCGCTCCTTCTTTGACTGACCGAAGCCTCAGCAACACGTTGTCCAGAAACAGGAGTTTGTAACCTCCCAGTCTCTGGGAACACGTTGCACAGACCTTTCTGCAAGGCCTCCCGAAGATGTTTCATCCTCTGCTCCCTCTGCGATGGCAAGATAAGGTCCGCAACCTTACCCTTGTAACGTGGATCAAGGAGGGTTGCCTGCCAGTATTGGTCCTTCTCCTTGATACCACGAATACGAGGATCCTTACGCAGGCTTTGCAGGATCAGGGAGGCCATGCAGCGTAGGTTTGCTGAGGCATTCGGTCCGGAGTCCTCTGGGTCACTAAGGATGACATGGTCCGCAGCCACCTCCTCCCAGCCACGTACAAGTCCATGTGTTTCTTGGGACTGATCCCTTAAAGACTGCTGCTGATGCTGAGTGCCAGGCTCCACCTCCATACTGACACAATCTTCCTCCTCCTCCTCCTCCTCCTCCTCCTCCTCTTCCTGTGTGATCGGCGGGCACGTAGGAACACTGTCTGGATAAAGGGGGCCTTGAGAGCTAAGGAAGTCCTCCTCTTCCTGCCTCTGTTCTGCCTCAAGTGCCCTGTCCATTATTCCATGCAGCGTGTGCTCCAACAGGTGGACAAGGGGGACAGTGTCACTGATGCATGCACTGTCACTGCTCACCATCCTCGTGGCCTCCTCAAATTGTGACAGGACAGTGCATGCATCCCTGATCATGGCCCACTGGCGTGGGGAAAAAAAACCAAGCTCCCCTGACCCTGTCCTGGTGCCATAGTCGCACAGGTACTCATTGATGGCCCTCTGCTGCGTGTGCAGCCGCTGCAGCATGGCCAACGTTGAGTTCCACCTGGTGGGCATGTCACAGATTAGGCGGTTCTTGGGCAGGTTAAACTCCTTTTGGAGGTCCGTCAGCCGAGCACTGGCATTATATGACCGGCGGAAATGCACACAGACTTTCCTGGCCTGCCTCAGGACATCCTGTAAGCTCGGGTACCTGCCCAAGAACCGCTGCACCACCAAGTTAAGGACGTGAGCCAAACAGGGCACATGGGTCATTTGTCCCTGTCGGAGGGCAGAGAGGAGGTTGGTGCCATTGTCACAAACCACCATTCCTGCCTTAAGTTGGCGTGGCATCAACCACCTCTGAACCTGCCCCTGCAGAGCTGACAGAACCTCTGCCCCAGTGTGGCTCCTGTCCCCCAAGCACACCAGCTCAAGCACCGCATGGCATCTTTTGGCCTGCGTACTTGCGTAGCCCCTTGAACGGCTACGGAGCACTGCTGGTTCTGAGGACAAAGCACAGGAAGAGGCCATGGAGGAAGAAGAAGAGGAGGGGGTGGAGGAGAGGTGTGTCACAATCAATAGCATTTTGGAGGCGTGGTGGCGGAACAACCTCCAACACTACTGCACCTTGTCCTGCATCCTTCCCAGCTGCCAGCAGAATCACCCAATGTGCCGTGAAACTTAAGTAACGTCCCTGTCCATGCCTGCTGGACCATGAGTCAGCGGTAATATGCACCTTACCGCTGACCGCCCTGTCCAGCGAGGCATGGACATTGCCTTCCACATGCCGGTAGAGAGCCGGTATCGCCTTCCGTGAGAAAAAGTGGCGATTGGGTACCTGCCACTGAGGAACCGCACATTCCACAAACTCACGGAAGGGGGCAGAGTCTACCAACTGAAAAGGCAGCAGTTGAAGTGCTAGCAATTTTGCCAAGCTAGCATTCAACCGCTGGGCATGTGGATGGCTGGGAGCAAACTTCTTTCGGCGGTGCAGCAGCTGGGGCAGGGAAATTTGCCTGGTACAATCTGACGTCAGTGTACCAAAAGCAGATTGCCCACAAGTACTTGGCTGTGACACACCTAATTCTACACCTTCATTCCTCTCAGTGCAGGTCTCAGAGAGGACTGAAGGTATAGTGGGGTTGGAGATCTCAGCTGATGAGGAGCAAGGAGAGGTCCTCTTTGTTCTTTGGTGTGGGTCTTTTAGATACGCTTGCCAACGAACTGCATGGCAGGTCAACATATGTCTGGTCAAGCATGTGGTACCCAAGCGGCTGCTGTTTTGGCCACACTTTATACGCTTCAGACATATGTTGCAAATAGCAGCGGTGCGATCTGATGCACTCGTCTCAAAAAAGGCCCACACCAAAGAACTTTTTGAATAACGCGCAGAGACTGCAGCGCCCTGCACATGTGGAGCTTTGGGGTGTGATGCAGTCAAGGTGCTGCCCTTAGGCTGGCCCCTGGAGGGCATCCTGCCTCTTTGGTGATGTGCCGCCTCCTCCTCCTCCTCTCTCCTATCAGGCACCCACGTTGAGTCAGTGACCTCATCATCCCCTCCCTCCTCATCACTGGAGCAAACCTGGCAGTATGCTGCAACAGGGGGAGCATGACTGCCAGATTGCTGTCCTTCTTGGGCACCCCCTCTGTCCGTGCTCACGTTGCTGCCTTCATCGAGCTCAGTATCATCATTAGAGCCTTCCAAACGCTGGGCATCCTCCTGGAGCATGTACCCAACACTGTGGTCAAACAGTTCGAGGGACTCCTCAGGAGGACATGGTGGGGCTAGGGAAGGAGTCACTGATGACATTGAGCCAAGGGAAGAGGCCGCTGCTTTGCCAGACAAAGTACCCTGGGCATGGGTGAGAGGATGAGGGCAGCTTGGTCATCCACTCGACCAAGTCTTCCGCATGTTGCGGCTCAACATGGCCAGCTGCTGAAAAAAAGGCCAAGCGTGTCCCACGGCCACGTGCTGATGAGGATGCACCGACTCCATGACCAGCACTAGACACAGAGCCTGCTTGCCCTCTCTTATTGGCTTGTGACTGTCTGCCTCTCCTTCTTGGCCTTCCAGACATACTAATGGCCTGTAGCTGCACTAAGCTGGGATATATATATATATATATATATATATATATATATATATATATATATATATATATATATATATATATATATGTACTGATACTGCAGCTAGCAAAATCAACTGCCTGCCTGTAGTATGAGAACACCACCAACCTTCTACAGGTAGCTTTAGCTGAACACTGTGCAGAGCTCGCAAAAAAATAACTTGTAGGTTTAGCTGGACACTGTGAGGAGGACGCACCACACTAACTTGTAGTTTTAGCTGTACACTGTGAGCAGGACGCACTGCACTAACTTGCAGGTTTAGCTGAACACTGTGAGGTAGATGCACCGCACTAACTTGTAGCTTTAGATGAACACTGTGCAGAGGTCTCACTACACTAACTTGTAGGTTTAGCTTAACACTGTGAGGTGGACGCACCGCACTAACTTGTAGTTTTAGCTGAACACTGTGAGCAGGACGCACCGCACTAACTTGTAGGTTTAGCTTAACACTGTGAGGTGGACGCACCGCACTAACTTGTAGGTTTAGCTGAACACTGTGAGCAGGACGCACCCCACTACCTTCTAGGTTTAGCTGAACACTGTGCAGTGGTCTCACTACACTAACTTGTAGGTTTAGCTGAACACTGTGAGCAGGATGCACAGCACTAACTTGTAGTTTTAGCTGAACACTGTGAGCAGGACGCACCGCACTAACTTCTAGGTTTAGCTGAACACTGAGAGGTGGACGTACCCCACTAACTTGTAGTTTTAGCTGAACACTGTGAGCAGGACGCACTGCACTAACTGTAAATAGTCTAGCTGCCTGCCTGTGGTACTAATAGGATCAAAAGAACACCAGCAATTTTCTTCAGGTAGCTGTAAATACTGTAACAAGACAAGCCTGCCTGTCAGTAAGAAGATAACAGGAACGGATATAGCTGAACACTGTGAGCATGACGCACTGCACTAACTTGTAGCTTTAGATTAACACTGTGCAGAGGTCTCACTACACTAACTTGTAGGTTTAGCTGAACACTGTGAGGTGGACGCACCGCACTAACTTGTAGTTTTAGCTGAACACTGTGAGCAGGACGCACCGCACTAACTTGTAGGTTTAGCTGAACACTGTGAGGTGGACGCACCACACTAACTTGTAGATTTAGCTGAACACTGTGAGGTGGACGTACCCCACTAACTTGTAGTTTTAGCTGAACACTGTGAGCAGGATGCACCCCACTAACTTGTAGTTTTAGCTGAACACTGTGAGCAGGACGCACTGCACTAACTGTAAATAGTCTAGCTGCCTAACTGTGGTACTAATAGGATCAAAAGAACACCAGCAATTTTCTTCAGGTAGCTGTAAATACTGTAACAAGACAAGCCTGCCTGTCAGTAAGAAGATAACAGGAACTGATCTAGCTAAACTGAATACAGTGTATATATATATATATATATATATATATATATATATATATATGCAACACCTGGGATGCATATATATACACAATACACTGTAAGTGCAGCTAACTGACTGACTGTTCTGCCAAATCTATCTAACTCAAATCAAATGACACTGTCTGTCTCTCTCTCTCTCTCTCTATCTATGAATACTGGAACACACACTACACAGGGCCGCCGTGCAGGCAGCCTTATATAGTGTGGGGCGTGTGCTAAATCCCCTGAGCCATAATTGGCCAAAGCCTCCTTGGCTTTGGCCAATTACGGCTCTCTGTTCAGACGGCGCTGTGATTGGCCAAGCATGCGGGTCATAGTGCATGCTTGGCCAATCATCAGTCAGCAATGCACTGCGATGCCGCAGTGAATTATGGGCCGTGACGCGCCACATGAATTTGGTGCGAACGACCCATATCGTTCGCAATTCGGTGAACGGGCGAACAGACGATGTTCGAGTCGAACATGGGTTCGACTCGAACACGAAGCTTATCCCTAGTCAGCACGTCCGCAGTAAAATCATTCAGGAAGGATCCAGGGCAGGTGTCGGTGAGTTGAAAGCATAGTGGAAAGCTCTAAAAGAGACATGCCAGGGGAGTTGGATGTAGAGCCGGAGGGAGAGACTGTGGGAGTTTTGCGTCAAGTCACTGCAGCAAGGAGGGCAGGCAGGATTTGAATTTGGACTTGCTGGGATCAGTACTCCATCTACATTTATTCTTCTCAATTAAATCGGCTGCTGCCACAAAGGGGTACTGCAGACCCTGGCCTGTAATGGGCTATCACGTAAAGACACTGGGACTTATTCACAGTGAGGCCTAGTCATGTGCTGATGGTGTGACAGGAGTACTAAAGTTGGACAGTGAAGCAGTGTGCTGGAGGAAGTGTGCTGAGGTAAAAGACTGTCAAGTTTAGAGTCAGCCATCTTGTTCTGCTGAGAAGTGTGGCGCAGTTACTTTTATTCTGCCAAACAATATTCATCCTATGGGCATCCCATGTCCCTTTTCCCTAAACAAATTCAATCCCCTATAAAAACAACAAAAACAAGCAAGAGACTGTTCATTGACTGAGGAGTGTGTCTAATGGATGGCTGGCAGCAGGGTGAAATGTGTGGATGCTGTAACACGTAGCAACACCACGGGGCCATCGCTACATAGGATTACCTGTAGGTAAAAAAATGACAAAGCGGGGTATACAACCGCTTTAATTCACCTCAGTGCACTTTTTTGTGAATAGAGTGTATAGCCCGAAGCAAAAATAAATAGTGTAGGGCTCGCGTGAATAGGAGCACAGGGAAGCCGTGCAAGTCGGGGTTAAAACATGTTGTCAGGCAACAGGAGGCTGCAGGGGATTGGGCCGCCAGTGTCCGGGAGGGACTGCAAAAAGCCAGGAGTGAGGGAGACAAGGGAGAACCGGACATCCGGGGAGTACACGAGAAGAAGCATTCCTGCCCGTCCTCCCTACATTGGCTTGGTTCGTTCTATGCTTCCTTTTTTGTTGCGTTGGTTTGTTTTTATTTTTTTACAGGGTACGTACGGTTGGGTCTTTGGAGGCATTTTTAAATAACTTGCTGTGATTAGATGATTGGAACCCATCTAAGGTATGGGCCCCTGGTGGAATGCCAGTTATGGTGAATTAACTGGTAGTTACAATGGTGTGTCTGCAGAATGTGGTTCATCCCCGAGTCGGTGCAGGGCGGTAGGGACCATGGAAGTAGCTTACGCAGATATAAGGGAAACATTTTTGATACTTAGTGCCTCCAAGGATCGGCAACCAAAAGTGTTATGTTTTTGTTTGGTAATATTGGTTTACATAATTGTTAATTTTAATAACGGGTCCGAAAACGGCCATTTTACTCCAACCTTTGTGTCAGTATATTTTTTGGCAATTATAGTTGGGACAATAAGATGGGGATACAGTAATTTATGTTACAAAGAGTCAGGATACATCTGGGGTACCTTTTTCATGACACTTTAATGTTGTTATACAACTTATAACAGGCAAAAATAAATAGCCCTGTTGACTTATCTTGATTATTATCTTGACTCTTTTTTTCCGTCTTTAACAGAAAGCTAAAGAAATCCCTCCAGCATCAACTCCTGGCAGAAAACAGCGGCCCAATACTCCTCAGGGTAGGTACACAAGCTGCCAATATAAAGTAACAGGACACACCATAATCATCTACACATTACACACAGGCATTATCATATAAAAGATATTACCATCCATTTTCAAATTCATACGCACAACTCATACCTCAATCACTTCTCCATGAAATCATCCAGTGAAGTGTTGTGTTTTAAAGTATGAAACAATGAAGTGGATTTACTAAAAATTGAGAGTGCAAAATCTGGTGCAGCTCTGCAGAGAAACCAATCAGCTTCTAGGTTTTATTGTGAAAGCCTAATTGAACAAGCTAAAGTTAGAAGCTGATTGGTTTCTATGCAGAGCGTCACCAGAGTTATCACTGTTCAGTGTTAGTAAATCAACCCTAATGTTTGTATGTGTAACCTAGAATTGTTTATGAATGCTAACGTCAACATTGGCTATCTCATCTATTTCAACAAGGCCAGACTGAGGGGAGAGTGCAGTGCAGCCCGCACTCACCTGTCCTTATTTTGGAGGGAATTGAGCTTCAGAATGAGCCAGAGCTGACCCCTGGAATTCCACAGACTCCTGCCTTCTCCCCATGGCCAGAGGAGGAGGTCAGGGGCCAAGGTTCCGGCATGCTGCCACCATCTAATGCTGCCCCCAGTGTGCATGTACTTCAGGAGCCACAGCAGTCGCCATCTCCTGCCCGGGTGCCACCTGCTGTACCACCTGGCCCAACTGTGTAACTTTAGAGGCTGCTTAGAGAGGTGAGGAGATTGTCAAGTGACAACAGAAGGATGTCACAGGACATGAGAAGGCTTACCCAGACCATACATCTTATAGGCAGACAGCAAACTGACAATTTCGAATGAATGCTGACCCGGGTAAACTAACAGCACAACCAGGCAATGGAGCAATTGAGGATTTCTTTACTTGAAGCTATTTCCCGTCACAGTGCTCCATTGCCTGGGAGCTCCTCTGCAACTGTAAGCAGCAGAGAACACTCTCCCTCTGAAAGCTGAAGGCTACATCTTACACCGCACCAGGACCCAAGCCAAGCAAGCTGACCTTTTCAGGCCACATGCAGACTGGACTTTTTTTACAGTTGATGTTTTTGGCTAGCAGATGTTTTTTTTTTTTTACAGCCAATAAACTCCCCAGCATGTGCACATAGGCTGTTTTTTATTATCAGCAGTTTTTAGTAGGGGCATTTTTTGGCTGGAAAAATAACCCAGAACTAGTGGGTTTGGAGAGAAGTTTCTCATGTGTAAAAATGCTCAAACTCTGATTAAAGCTTAAAGTAGATGTAAACCTGATTCATGAGATTTGAGCTGGGCACATATATCTGCAGTGTTTTATTATCTCTTTCCAAAGTCCTGTGGCTTTCTCCTGCTCCATTCTTCTGTTATCAGCCTGATAACTTCTGACAAACTCTTGTGATGAAACCAGCCTAAAATTTGTGTCAGGGCGGGTGCTATAAATAGATTAGCAGGCACTGGCAGCTGGTCAAATCACAGCACAGCTCTGCCTTTCCCCCAATCACAGTTTACAGTTTGTCTCACAGTTTATGGCAATAATCCACACCCACAGGTGAATCAGGAAGAGAAAATTCTAACAGGATGTGCACTTTATAAACGTTGTATAAAACTAAAGACAGCAGATATACATGTAAACTTATGTAGGGAGATTTGTTTCATCTCTGTGTATCATCTGAGGCTGTTCACTTCACTGGGTATGTGAGGGTTTACATCTGTTTTAAAATCTGTTTTAACATACATGTAAGTAAATAATAATCCTTAATACATACATGTTGTTTGGTACTTTTGCAAATTCTATTTTTTGTGTAATACTTTGATAGTTTGGTTATTATTATTTTGTGTTATTTAATAATTCATTCACACACACACACACGGTAATCATTCAGAACGTCAGACTCTAATGCCCTGTACACACGGTCAGATTTTCTGACAGAAAATGTGCGATTGGAGCTTGTTGTCGGAAATTCCGACCGTGTGTGGGCTCCATCAGACTTTTTCCATTGGATTTTCTGACACACAAAGTTTGAGAGCAGGCTATAAAATTTTCTGACAACAAAATCCGATCGCATCAATTCCGACTGTGTGTGGACAATTCCGACGCACAAAGTGCCATGCATGCTCAGAATAAATTCCAAGACGGAACTGCTCAGTCTGGTAAAATTAGCGTTCGTAATGGATATAGCACTTTCGTCGTGCTGCAATGTTTTAAATAGTTTAATGCAGCCAGAGGCGGCTCTAGGCTTTGTGAGACCTTAGGTGAAACTTACACATGAGGCCCCAATCACGTCCATAATGGGAAAAAAGATTCAAGCGATAAAAATGGCTGCAAAAAGATCCACAGATCTAGCACACAGTTCATCTGCACCACTTCCAGGGAACCCTCTTCACCTATTAGACATATGCAGCCAATAAAACATCTGGGACCCAGCAAGATGGCAACCCCTCTCAGAATTGCCCATGTTTTGGGATAATGGGGAGAGGATGTTACTGAGTCATTCCACATCTACAGAGGAAGTAGAGTGGGGGGATCCCAGCACAGCGCAGGGGGAGAGAGAGATGGGGAGGGAGATAGAGAGGAGGGTAGGGAGAGAGAGAGGGGGAGGGAAAGAGGGAGGGAGACAGGGAGGGGTGAGGGAGAGGGAGGAGGGAGAGAGAGGGGGGGAGAGAGAGGGGGGAGAGATAAAGAGTGGGGGAAGAGAGAGAGAGCGAGGGGGAGAGAGAGGGAGGGGGAGAGAGAGAGAAAAAGGGGGAGAGGTGATGGGGAGCAAGAGATTGTGAGCGTTAGGGGAGAGCGAGAGGGAGAAAGAGTGAGGGGGGAGGGAGAGAAAGAGAGGGGTAGGGAGAGAGAAAGTGGGGGAGAGAGAGAGAAAGAGGAAAAGCGAGAGAGGGGGGAGTGAGAGCGAGAGGGGAAGGGAGAGTGGGTGAGAGAGAGAGGGTGAGTGAAAGAGGGTGAGCGAGAGGGGGAGAGAGAGAAGGTGAGCGAGAGGGGGAGAGAGAGAAGGTGAGCGAGAGGGGGAGAGGGAGAGGGGGGTGAGAGAGAGGGGTAGAGAAAAGGTGCGCAAAAGGGGGAGAGAGAGGGGGTGAGCGAGAGGGGATGAGGGAGGAGAGGAGGAGGGAGAGAGCGAGAGAGAACGAGGGGGAGAGAGAGGGAGGGGTAGAGAGAGAGAAAAAGGGGGAGAGAGAGGGGAGGGGGGAGCAAGACATTGTGAGCATTAGGGGAGAGTGAAAGGGGGAGAGAGAGAGGGGTGAGGGAGAAAGAAAGAAAGAGGGGTAGAGAGAGAGAAAGAGGGAAAGAGAGAGAGAGGGTGAGGGGGAGTGAGAGGGGGAGCAAGAGATTGTGAATGAGAGGGGGAGGGAGAGTGGGTGAAAGAGAGAGGGGGAGTGAAAGAGGGTGAGCGAGAGGGGGAGAGGGAGAGGGGGGGGTGAGAGAGAGGGGTAGAGAAGGGTGCACAAAAGGGGGAGAAGGGGGAGAAAGAGAGGGTGAGCGAGAGGAGAGGAGGGAGGAGAGGAGGGGGGAGAGAGAGAGAGAGAGAGAGAGAGAGAAAGAGAGGGAGAGAGAGGGGGAGAGGTGAGAGGGGGAAGAGAGAGAGGGAGGAGAGGGGAGGGAGGAGAGGGGAGGGAGGGACTGGTGGGAAGGGGTAAGAGAGAAGAGTGTGGTGAGAGAGAGGGGGGAAGGAGGGATAGAGAGAGAGAAAGAGAGAGGGGGAGGTGGAGAGAGGAAGGGGGAGAGAGGGAGTGAGGGGGAGAGAGAGGGGTGAGAGGGGGTAAGAGAGAGAGAGAGGGGGAGGTGAGAAAGAGGGGGGTGAGGGAAAGGGGGTGAGAGAGATCCCTAGCCCTGTCCCTGTCTGAAGCCTCTCCTGTGCCCCATGTCCCAGTCTGTGAGAGCACTGGGGGGGGCAAAGACCAGGGAAGAGCTGGAGTGTGCTGGGGGGTGGAGGCCGGAGAATGCTGGGGGGTGGGGGGCGAAGAGTGCTGGGGGTGGGAGGGAGAGTGCTAGGGGGTGGGGGGCGGAGAGTGCTAGGGGGTGGGGGCCGGATAGTGCTGAGGGTGAGGGCCAGAGAGTGCTGGGGGGTGGGGACCGGAGAGTGCTGGAGGCCAGAAAGTGCTGGGGGGCAGAGAGAATTGCGAAAGGTGGAGAGCACAGGAGGGGTGGGGGCTGGAGAGTGCTGGGGGGAGCTTGAGAGGGGGAGCAGTAAGAATTGGAGTGGAGAGCAGGGGAGTGCTGGCAAAATGGGGTGGAGCCAGGGAGGACAAGGAGGGGCTGAAGACTAGGAGGAGCGGAGCCAGGGAGCATAAGGAGGGGCTGGAGAGCAGGATGGGCGGAGCCAGGGAGCATACAGAGTGGCTGGAGAGCAGGAAGGGCAGAGCCAGGGAGCACAAGGAGGGGCCTGAGAGCACGGGGATGCAGAAAAAGTTAGATAGGAGGAGAGGTGGGGAGACTGAACATAGTGGAATTGATTTTTCCATATTCCTCCATGCAGCCGCTGAATGATCACTTCTCCTCCTCTCCTTCCTGCAGACATTCAGCGGATGCATGGAGGAATATGGAAAAATCAATTACACTATGTTCAGTCTCCCCACTGCTCCTCCTATTCAGGCACACAGGGAGGCTGCACGGGCACTCGCCTTCTCTCCGCTCAGCCAGGCAGCATAAGAGCTCCTTCCTCTTCACAATCATGGGGCAGCTCAGCGACCACCCCCGGCCCCGACTGCTGAACCAAATAGGAGGCAGGTGCGGAGAGGTCGGGTGAGCGGTGCAGGCTGAAGTAGCAGCTCAGCTGCGAGTCCCACATGGACATGCCGCCTGCATGCCTTGGAGGCGATTGCGGTCATCCAGCCGCTGCAGCCATCTAGAGGCCTCTACTATCCCGCTCCCCGCACTTGCTGCCACTGGACCGGGACTCTCCGTGATGAGACCTTGACATCAGTGTTTGATCACAGGCAAATTAGGCGGTCGCGAGGCCCATGTGAGTGCGGGGCCTTAGGCAATCGCCTAATTTGCCTAATTAGAGAGCCCCCTCTGAATGCAGCGCACTCTGTTCTTCTTTATAATGCTAGAAGAATGAAGTAGTTTTGCTGCTCATATTCACACAGACTTCTCACAAACTTCTTTCTTTATTATTTATCTTGATTTCATCACTATATTTTGATTTGTCACATCTGACTAAAAAATTACATTTTTTTTTTTTTTTTTTGGTTTGTATTTTTTTCAAGCCTGATCTTGTGTTTTATTTAAAAAAAAAATTTTTTAACTCCAGAATAGTGTTGGGTGTGTTTTGTGTGTCAAGTTACCACAACACCATTATTATCTTGTATTATTTAATCTCAAGGAGGTTGCTTGGTGTTGGTGTCTCTTGTTAATTTCACATTGTATTTTTGAAATGTACCTGCCTCCTCACAAACAAACTGTCCTTTTTGAAGGAAAACACACATAGGCGAGTATAATTGAAACAAAAATTCCTTTATTACGGGCTAATAACCAAACAAAGAGGGAGGCCAGAAAATGCAGCCTGTCATAGTACCACAGCCTGGGGACATACATGTCATCTGCAGCTCCTGATCTCTGGGAATCCTGGACCTTCTTGTGCTCCCTTAGATAAGTGCTCCTCATGCCACCAATTAGGGCCTTCAAATAGGTGATGTCTGCTGTGGGGATCACCGGCTTCACAAATTCCAGCAAATTATCCAGCGCTGCCTTCCTCTTTGTTTGGTTCTTATAATGTGGGTGGTTTACCTGCCACAGACAAGGCAGCTCACTGAACATATCTATGAATATGCTGATAAACTCCTGATCCTTCAAGATATCCATTTTCTCTGCAAGACACAACACAAGACACACCCTAATGTCAGGCTAAAATCTCCTGATCTTGTCACAATACAGGCCTCATTCTAGAAGCAGTATAGGCCCAATTTTCAATCTTACCTTCGTTATCACGATCGGCGCCTCCGATACTCCTTCCTCCGCTCACAGATCTTACGTACTACGCACGCGTGTTACGCTTTATATACACTGCGCATGCGTGAAACTCCGCCCGCCCCTGACGTTCTTTCTAGTCTATTCCCCGCCCCTTCTCGTTCGGGGCAGTGGGGAAGAGCACATGGTGGAGACACAGCAGGTGCGTGCTAATTACAGCAACAAGGAGGAGGAGGAAAGCCAGAAATGTCCCGATCCCAGAGGAGACGATTTAAGGCCTCAAATATGTCCTTTGGGGAGATGTTGGAGATGGTCAACATCCTGAAGAGGAAGGAAATATGGACCTTACCCCAACCCCAATGTCAGAAAGGCCAAGATCATGGCGAAAGTTGTCAAGAGTCTGCAGAAGAATTTTGGGCTACGACGATCCAAGGATCAACTCAGGAAGTGGTGGTTGGACCTCAAAATAAGGGAGCACGAGTAGTACAGAAGGATCAGCAGAGTGCTGCAAAAAAGTAAGTAGTTGTGCTGTGTTCTTATTCTTTATATTTCTAACGTTTGTGCTGCTCCATGTGCTTTTCTTAACTGTTGTACAGTTTAAAATGGCAACTTTCATGTTCATGGGCACAATATTATTCGTTTGTATGAAACATTGTTTGTTCGGCATAGAAAACACCATGTTTTGGACATATGCATTTGAATACATTTTTGCTAGCCTACTTCTCTTCAAATTATTTGGGTGTCTAGATGGGTTGGTAACTAGAATGAAATGCAAACTAGATTCTGTGTAAGGAGAGGACACTCAGCAGCTGTTTACACATCTGGATACTGGAGCACTAGTGTGGGACAAAAGAACACCCTTTTTATTAGGGGGCCCACACAGGTGCTCCAGTGTATACTATAGGGGTGTCTCCATCTGTGAAGCTTGTACAAAACAGGTAAGTATTCAAGCTTCACAAAGGACAAAAAAAAGTCTTCATCTTGGAACTCTGCCAAAGCAGACAATTGTACCCCACTTCCAAGCAATGTTTCATATTCATATTTCTGCCATCAAATACCTGTGTGCTAAGTATACCTATTTTTTTTTACATAGGGGCTAAAAGACTCGGAGGACACCACTCAAACGAGGAGTCCACAGACCCCCCACCTCAGGAAGAAGGGGAAATCCCCCAAAGCCAACAGGAGGAGGAGGAGGGAGACATGGTGGAAATTGCCACCACAACAGGTGAGTGTCTGCAACCACAGGCTCAGGTAAGAGATGGATGCCTGCATATTTATAATACATGGTGTTTTTTTTTTTATATATATTTTTAGGTGATCGTGATGTTGTGGATCCAGGTCATTTCACCAGTGAAAGTGCCCAGATCCTGATCGACGAGATCATGGGGTGTAATAGGGACTTGGAAAACATCCATGATGTTAAAAACAAAATGATCATTGATGTTCTAGGGAGAGTTTAAAACCCTTTGAAATCCCTAATGTAGTTGACATTTTTTCTTAAAAAATTTGTTGCACCTTTTTTTTACCTATTGTCGAAAAGCCACATTTTGAAGATGCACACAGTGTGCCAACATGTGCTATCTGCCATCACGGGAGATCAATGTAGGCGTTTTGTGGGTGCAACCCCTTCATCAATAATAAAGTAGCTGAAAGGAAGGGGTTGCACACACAAAACACGTCCCTTGATCCCCCATGATGGCAGCTAGCACATGTTGACATTCGGGAATTTGTGTGCACCTTCAAAATTTGGCTTTTCCAGGGGTGACTTCACCCCATCTGAACGCAATATCAAACACAGTTTATAAATACTCATGTCTGATATTGCCTTCAATTTCTCACAAAGTTGAACTTTGTAAGTTCCAGATTTGTGTATTTCTTGTTGCTTTTAAACATGCCTGTTTTACCTTAAATGGACATTTCTACTTTTATTAATGTGACCCAAAAAATCATTATACAACTAACATGTTGGTTTGTTTTAAAAACCTCTGATAAATGCACATGTGATTGTGCTTGTATTAAAAAGATTGATAATCGAGAATGTGTGGCTTCTTCTTTTAATGCTCCAAAAATTTTCGGGTGGTAAAATTGTTGGTTTCTGTGACAATGGAGGTTATTTCCTAAGGGCAAATTCACTTTGCACTACAAGAGCAGTTTCAGTGCAGTCTCAAGTGCACTTGTAGTGCAAAGTGTCTTTGCCTTTAGTAAATAACACCCAACAGTGCTTTCTAATGTTACACAATCACGCCATTTTCAGGACTCCCAAAATTTATGTCAGGGTCAGCTAAAAGAAACACAAGCAGTAAATGTCAGCAAATATTTTAGTAGTTAAAATTTGTTTCTTATTTCAAAAATGTCTCAGACATTGTCTGGCATATCGATGGCCCCCCTACCTGCAAAGTATTCCATGTATCTTATATGGACCCTGCGGGCACTCAGGGGGGGCAAGCCAGGATGGCCAGCTTCAAGCGCTGTCAGGGTTGGTTCATTTACATGAATTCCAGATTCAGACCCAACTGAGCCAGCATAGTTCACAGAATTTCTCCTTAAAAGTTGTGGAGAACACAGCAATCCAGGATGATATGATTGAGTTTATACTCCGCCATATGTATGGGTGTAAGAAATAGGCGGAACCGGCTGGCCATTATTCCAAACGTGTTCTCCCCCACTCTTCTGGCTCTGGCCAGTCGGTAATTAAAAACCCTCTGGTCCAGGGTGAGGGTCCTCAGGGAATGGCCGCATAAGATGGTCCCCCAGCGCAAATGCTTCATCTGCAACAAAAACGAATGGGAGTCCTTCCGCAATGTCTTCTGGAGGTGGAAAGTCCAAGCTGCCATTCTGGAGATGCCTGTAGAAGTCTGTCTGGGCGATGACTCCACCATCTGACACACGGCCATTCTTCCCCAAGTCCACATACAGGAATTCGCAAGTAGCCGACACCACCGCCAACATCACAATACTACAGAACCCCTTATAGTAATAGTATGATCCCAAGTTGGGTGGTGGGGACGATGTGGACGTGTTTCCCATCAATTGCTCCTCCGCAGTTAGGAAAGTCCCATCGCTGGGCAAAGTGGGAGGCCACAGTCTGCCATTTCTGTGGGTTGGAAGGAAACTGTGGAGTCAAACAAGAAAATAAAATTAATCATTTTGCACATAAACATGGAAAGCAGATTAGACACAAACATTCTTGGCCAACATCAGTATAACATTTATTTTAGGGACTATTTAAAGACAAAAAGTATAAGGTCCACCTATCAGATTCCCCCCCATGGGCCATTTTATGAATTTTATGGGGGGGGGAGATGTTTTGGACAGGTCACCCTCTACACTTCATTGAGAGATGAATGCCTAAATAATGTGGATTACTTTGGCCAGCCCCTCCTTACTTTACACTATTGGCAGCCCACTGGACAGGTAAGAAGTGTCATAATACAAAGAGAAAAATACACACTGTACACATTTTAGCACATTTTTACATTCTGCTATTACCTATCAAGATAATAATAGGATACAACAACTTTAAACAGTACCATTTGAAAGTATTCAGGCAGGGCCTTGCACTACATGCTTTGGGGAATTCATTCATAAATCTGACCACAAAAGAAGGGGGTGTTTGGGTTTGGCAAAGTCAGCAGATAGAGGATTGGTATCAGCTGAGTTAGCAGTTGGGGGGAGGGAGGGTTCAAAAAAATTTTGTGAACCCAAAAAAAAGCCTCTGGCACTCTGCCAGAATTTCAAGCACACATCACAATTTTAAACATTTTAGGGAGTATTTAAGGTAAAGCAGTACTATGGAGCTGACAAAATACATTGTTAAGTGACTACACGAGGTGAATATGTAATGTGAAGGCAACTATGTATGAAGGACAAAAATAAAAATTACATAAAATCCAGTATGCATGAGGACAAAGGGGACATTCACAGCATATTACAATCATGGTAATTAGGGAATGAGGAAAATTAATACAATACATTAGCAAACATTCTATACAATAAAATGTGATGTAAAAGGATAAAAGTCTTACCTTAATATTAGGGGTGAGCCGAACACCCCCTTGTTCAGTTCGCACCAGAACATGCGAACAGGAAAAAAGTTTGTTCGAACACGCGAACACCGTTAAAGTCTATGGGACATGAACATGAATAATCAAAAGTGATAATTTTAAAGGCTTATATGCAAGTTATTGTCATAAAAAGTGTTTGGGGACCTGGGTCCTGCCCCAGGGGACATGGATCAATGCAAAAAAAAGTTTTAAAAATGGCTGTTTTTTCAGGAGCAGTGATTTTAATAATGCTTAAAGTCAAACAATAAAAGTGTAATATCCCTTTAAATTTCGTAGCTGGGGGGTGTCTATAGTATGCCTGTAAAGGGGCGCATGTTTCCCATATTTAGAACAGTCTGACAGCAAAATGACATTTGAAAGGAAAAAAGCCATTTAAAACTACTCGTGGCTATTGCATTGCCAGTCCGACAATACACATAGAAGTTCATTGATAAAAAACCGCATGGGAACACAAGGGAACCCCGAATCAAAATTTAAAAAAAAAATGACGCGGGGGTCCCCCTAAATTTCATACCAGGCCCTTCAGGTCTGGTATGGATATTAAGGGGAACCCCTGCCAAAATTTAAAAAAAAAATGACGTGGGGGTCCCCCTAAATTCCATACCAGGCCCCTCTGGTCTGCTATGGATTTTAAGGGGAACCCCGTGCCAAAAAAAAAAAAAAATGGCGTGGGGTCCCCCTAAGAATCCATACCAGACCCTTAGCCAAGCACGCAACCTGGCAGGCTGCAGGAAAAGAGGGGGGGATGAGAGAGCGCCCCCCCCTCCTGAACCGTACCAGGCCACATGCCCTCAACATTGGGAGGGTGCTTTGGGGTAGCCCCCCAAAACACCTTGTCCCCATGTTGATGAGAACAAGGGCCTCATCCCCACAACCCTGGCCGGTGGTTGTGGGGGTCTGCGGGCAGGGGGCTTATCGGAATCTGGACGCCCCCTTTAACAAGGGGACCCCCAGATCCCGGCCCCCTGCCTGTGTGAAATGGTAAGGGGGTATTTTACCCCTACCATTTCACTAAAAAACTGTCAAAAATGTTAAAAATGACAAGAGACAGTTTTTGACAATTCCTTTATTTAAATGCTTCTTCTTTCTTCTATCTTCCTTCATCTTCTTCTTCTCCTGGTTCTTCTGGCTCTTCTGGTTCTTCCTCCGGCATTCTCGTCCAGCATCTTTTCCGCGGCATCTTCTATCTTCTTCTCCTCGGGCCGCTCCGCACCCATGGCATGGGGGGAGGCTTTCGCTCTTCTCTTCATCTTCTTCTCTTCTTCATCTTCCTTTCTTCTTCTCTTCTTCTCTTCTTCTCTTCTTCTCTTCTTCTCTTCTTCTCTTCTTCTCTTCTTCTCTTCTTCTCTTCTTCATTTTCTCGTCCGGGCCGCTCCGCACCCATGCTGGCATGGAGGGAGGCTCCCGCTGCGTCTCCTCGTCTGACGGTTCTTAAATAACAGGGGGCGGGGCCACCCGGTGACCCCGCCCCCCTCTGACGCACGGTGACTTGACGGGACTTCCCTGTGGCGTCACGGGGAATGCCACAGGGAAGTCCTGTCATGTCCCGTGCGTCAGATGGGGCGGGGCCACTGGGTGGCCCCGCCCCCGTTATTTAAGAACCGTCAGAAGAGGAGATGCCGTCACACAGTGGGAGCCTCCCTCCATGCAGCATGGGTGCGGAGCGGCCCGGAGAAGAAAATGAAGAAGAGAAGAAGAGAAGAAAAGTAGAAGATGAAGAAGAGAAGAGGATGAAGAGAAGAGCGGGAGCCTCCCCCCATGCCATGGGTGCGGAGCGACCCGAGGAGAAGAAGATAGAAGACGCCGCGGAGGAGATGCTGGACGAGAATGCCGAAGGAAGAACCAGAAGAGCAAGAACAACCAGAAGAAGAAGATGAAGGAAGATAGAAGAAAGAAGAAACATTTAAATAAAGGAATTGTCAAAAACTGTCTCTTGTCATTTTTAGCATTTTTGACAGATAAGCCCCCGCCCGCAGACCCCCACAACCTCCGGCCAGGGTTGTGGGGATGAGGCCCTTGTCCTCATCAACATGGGGACAAGGTGTTTTGGGGGGCTACCCCAAAGCACCCTCCCAATGTTGCGGGCATGTGGCCTGGTACAGTTCAGGAGGGGGGGGACGCTCTCTTTTCCTGCAGCCTGCCAGGTTGCGTGCTCGGATAAGGGTCTGGTATGGATTTTTGGGGGGACCCCACACCATTTTTTTTTTTTTTTTTTGCGCGGGGTTCCCCTTAAAATCCATACCAGACCTGAAGGGTCTGGTATGGAATTTAGGGGGACCCCCACGTAATTTTTTTTTAAATGAACTTCTATGTGTATTGTCGGACCGACAATGCAATAGCCGCGAGTAGTTTTAAATGGCTTTTTTCCTTTCAAATGTCATTTTGCTGTCAGACTGTTCTAAACACGGGAAACATGCGCCCCTTTACAGGCATACTATAGACACCCCCCAGCTACGAAATTTAAAGGGATATTACACTTTTATTGTTTGACTTTAAGCATTATTAAAATCACTGCTCCTGAAAAAACGGCCGTTTTCAAAACTTTTTTTTGCATTGATCCATGTCCCCTGGGGCAGAACCCAGGTCCCCAAACACTTTTTATGACAATAACTTGCATATAATCCTTTAAAATTAGCACTTTTGATTTCTCCCATAGACTTTTAAAGGGTGTTCCGCGGCATTCGAATTTGCCGCGAACACCCCAAATTGTTCGCTGTTCGGCAAACTTGCGAACAGCCAATGTTCGAGTCGAACATGTGTTCGACTCGAACTCGAAGCTCATCCCTACTTAATATAGTCCTTCTGCAGGACCTGGATGATGGCAGAACAGGTCTCCAGGATAATGATCCCCAGATAAATTAAAATGTGTGCGCTAGCAAAATATATTGAAGTAGTATAATTAGAACGCTCCTTGGGATAATAACCGGAGCCACAATGTGTTTGAATCCCAACACAAGAAAATACCAAAACAGTAGATACCAATAGTGCATTAAATTATATCTCAATAAAAATAAAAAATTAAAGAATGTGAAAAAATATTTCAAAACAGTGAAAATCCTGAAGGTACGATTGATCACTCAATCATTTTAGAAGACACCACATTCAGTCCGTGAAAACAGGTTAGCTAAAATTGAGTGAAAAAGAAAAAAAGAAGAAAAGGACGTTCCTTTGGTGTATCACATCAGAAGCAGGAGAGCGATAAGATGTGAAAATGCTTCCAAACCACCATTGATTGCAGAAGAGGAGTAATGGATGTGCCCTTACCCCATTCGTTGGACCTCCTCTATGGCGAGGTCATACGGGCTTGCAGATATAACCCTCTGCGGGGACAGATGGAATATTGGTGTCCGGGTCCTGTTAGCGTGCACCACCGACTCCAAGCTGATCCGATTGGTCCCAATGCTATCCCCCCTGAGCAGATAAATCTCCGCTTCCTCTGAGCCCGATCCGTGTAAAATAGAACACAATAAATCCAGAAATCAGCGGCCTGCTTTTACTGCCCCCCAGGTGTAGGATTGGGGTGTAGAGGAGTAGAGTAGAAAGAGGATGTAGGAGATTGGATGGGAATTCAACCATCAGTAAGAAACATGGGGGGGGGTTATTTACTAAAGGCAACTACACTTTGCAGTTCAAGTGCACTTGGAAGTGCAGTTTCTATAGATCTAAGGGGGACATGCAAGGAAAATAAAAATCAGCATTTTTGCTTGCACATGATTGGATGATAGAAAGCAGCAGAGCTTCCCCTCATTTCGATCTTCTCCTCATTTCTACAGGGACTGCACTTCCAAGTGCACTTGCAGTGCAAAGTGGAGTTGTCTGTAGTAAAGCAACCCCATAGTACACTAATTCAAAGAAAAAAACTGATTATGCTCAACCATCACAATATAAAAACTATTGGTCAACTCACTGCATATGTTATAAAATGTCATATGATTATTATTAGTATCAAAACATTTAAAAAAGATAAACATTAAAAATCGGTACCATTCATGCAACAGCATTTACACTCATAAAAAGCCATGTCCAGTTGTCCACCTCTAATGTACATATAATTATGACCACAAGTAGAAAAATAGATATATTGGTTTCAGTTGCACCCCCTGGCTCATGTTGCCAGTGTGGGTGAGTAGATATTTATAAGCGGGGTCCAATATATTGGACCAGTACTCCTGCAAGGGCTGTTTATAGGGAGCTATCCAATAAACAGGACAATATATAAACAATTAAACAGCCCCTTGCAGGAGTATTGGTCCATATTGGTGAGTATTGCGCTTATCCATATATCTACTCTCCCACACTGGAAACATGAGCCAGGGGGTGAAACAAATATATCTATTTTTGTACTCCTGGTCATAATTACATTACATGTACATTAGAGGTGGACATGGCTTTTTATGAGTATGAATGCTGTTGCATGAATTGAATGGTACCAATTTTTTTTTTATGTTTTGACACTAATAATAAACATATGACATTTTCCAAGGTATACAGTGAGTTGACCGATAGTTTTTTATCGGGATAGTTGCGCATAATCTGTTTTTTAATATAAGTAGGTGAACTAATCAAACATGTTTACACACCTATGAAAACTAAACTGAAATAAAGCAACAAAACTTTTTAAAGTATGTATTTAAAGTAATAAAGTTTATAAACTTAATATAAACTTTATGAGGTTTCTTTTTAACACACACCTCCTGACTAGGGGATGCATGTTTTTTTCAATCTTTGTGACAGCAGTGAGGGTAACCTTCTGTGCCTTGAGGGAGCCACTGTCTGACTTCCTGATTGGTTGGGAAGCCAGTTCCATGCTCCCACAGAGCACTGCAGGTCAGAGGGAGGTTTTGAGATCTTACTGTTTTTGGTGAGATTGGAAAAAATCTCCCTTTGTCCAGCATAGTACCGGTTTTGTGGGAAGCACTTGCGACAAGTGCTCAGTTTTCGGCACTGATACTAGCATTGGTATAGGTGCATATATATATATATATATATATATATATATATACACACACACACATACACATCCTAAAAGTGGTGTGCACTGGTAATACTTACCTGTGAAGTACTTGATAACTCATATATAATCGAATCTGTCTCGCTCCTCATCCACATCAAGGTCTAGCGGTACTTTCACTAAACTGTAAAAGAAAGAGACAGAGGTAGATAAACAGAAATAATTAATGGAATGAAGGAAGGGGAATAAGGAAAAAAAATTGATGAGCCACTCACTTGTTTATGGGTGCAGTAGGGTAAATCTTTTCCATGCCTTAATTCCATAGTGTGGGGAGAGGTCTTCAGAGTGCCATCCCCATTACCAATGCCTAACGATTTTCTCATAGATGGTAGCAGGTGCAGTCTTCATTTGCAACACCATAGACAGTAAGGGGAGAAAATACAAAAGAATGGAAAACCACTTTTTGTGGGAGTATTGGTATCTATGGAGTTTTGGTTGTGAGAGTATTGGGACTCGGAGCCATGGAGTCAGTGCAGGATTTATTTTATTTAGTTTCTCTTAATTTAATACTTATATATGAAGGAGCATTGAGTATTGTGTATGCACTATGCATGCAATAGCAACTCCAAAAACCTGAATGAAAAAAATATACAAATAATAACAATTAACAACAAAAAACGCAACTTGGGTTGAATCATAAACAATCTCTCAACTGGTGGCTAATTTAGAACAATTATTTACAGGAATGGATGGATCTACTTCAATTCAACCTGTTCTAAGATTAGAATAGATGCCAAATAAAAAATACAACAAAACCAAATATAGTACAGGTCATGATATCTATCCAAAATGAAAGGAATATGTTTAATATGAAAGTTATCACTCAGTCAAAAGGAGAGACTGAGAGAGCCTGTGAAGTCGGGATCAGACTCATGGTTTTATTTCATGGACTCTTTTTGGGTTTACAATCTTCCTTTTTTGTGTGGCAGACGGATCCATCTCAAGTGGTCCAAAATCAAACTGCCTGATGATTTTTTTTTTTTTATAATCAAAATTTTTTTTATTTTCTGTTATACTTTTCACAGTTCACAATTATACATCCTTAATTTCATACTTTACAGTAACTACACAGGATTAACATATTAAACATTAATAAGAGGCCAACTGGTGACATCGTTCTCTTACAACTGACCCTATCCCCTCCCCTCCGCAAAAAAAAAAAAAAAAAAAAAGAAATAAAAAAAAAAGGCAACCGCTGCCTGTCTCAACCCCCTCCCACGCCCGACATGTGTTCGACAGCCAAGTATATCCTGTGACTTATGAAATTCCCAATAATTGTGCGTATCAATCTGTGTATCCAATTCCTCATTGACACTCCCAACACCTACAAACCAACACGTTAAACAAACCTAAATCATATCAACAGAGAGGAAAAAAAAAAAAAAAACACCTCACAACCCCATCCGTACAATCCCTTTGATTATTATTGCTATTCCATAATTATTCCTCACTTCAAAAAAAAAAACCCTGCCCCACCCGTACAAACCCTGTGGTTATTAATTGGTTATTCCATAATTGTATATATTGGCCATTCATGGCCTAGTTCCTCACTTCTATTAAGTAATTCATTTAAGGTGAACTGCCTGACGATTTTACTTGGGATGATTTCTAAATCCCAACCACATAAAAGAAAGGTGATGATGTAAAGCCCAAAAAGACACCATTCAATAATACCTTGAGGCTGATCCCAGCTTCCCAAGCTCTCCCAGTCTCTAGTACTTTCTGACTGAGTGATAACTTTAATATATTAATAAACATATTCCTTTCATTTTTGATTGATATCATGACCAGTCCTGCACTATATTTGGTTTTAGTTTTGTTGAATTTTATATTTGGCATCTAATCTTGGAAGAGATTCAATTAAAGATAGACTTATGGCACATAAACTAGAGGTAGAAGTTCAAGACAAAGTAGCACAGTTAATCAGTATCAAAGTTTAGGGCAGGGTATCCCAGTTTTGGTAGACTTACTTTTAGAAATGCCATCTGCTCCATCAGCTGTGGAGCCAGTTGTGACCACTGCGGGAGAGAATATTTCCAGTAATGGAAAATACCTGCTCGCTTTGAACTGAGGTTGGGGGGCAGGATATAAGCTCTTGGGCTACAATGGAGAGAGCAGGCCAAACCCCCCTCTTTTCATGCCAATATTGTAAAGGCTCAGTAGTAGCAGGCAAATGTGGCTCGGAAAGATAAGCCTTTACTGTATCTGAGACACTACTTTGTTTCCTGAGGGGCAGTCTCGTGGGTCCAATTAAACTATCTAATGTCTGCCCAAATCTTGTTTGCTCTGGTTGTGTTTGCAGCAGTGGTACTGATAGATGTTGACACAGTATCATCGACAGGCTCCTCCAGTTCTTCTTCCTCCACCTCTAGCTGCATAAATAATTGTCTTTGTCTGTCACACACCCTCTCAATGAATTTATCCCTCCAGGTTAGTACATTGCTTTGGAGGGGCATTTTGCCCTTTATTCGAGGATCACACAATGAGGCAAACATTAGCTCAGGGCAAGCTTCTATGAAGTTGTTAATCCTTCTAGTTAGTTGACCATTAAGCCTCCTTAGAAGTGCAGCAATGGCTGCAACTAATTTGCCACCAGGTAACAGCACTCTATTGCTGACAAAACCATCCAGCTTATTGTTAAGGTGTATGAATAGGGGGATAACTTGAGACAAAATTGCATTCTCTCGGCTCAAGCTTTCCGTGATAGCATGGAAGGGACTAAGCCCTGCCACAAACTGACCAATTATAGTCCACTCCTCCCTGCTTAATGGTCTAGCTGTGCCTATAAAATGCTCATGGGACATGGCGTGAATTGCCTTTTCTTGCTCAAGTATTCTCTCAAGCATTTCTAATGTAGAATTCCACCAAATGCTTATGTACTGCTTCAAGCGGTGCTGAGCAAGGCCAGCCTTACTTTGTTCAGTTCTGAATATGTGGCTATCTTTGACACTTCTGTGAAAATAGCCTGCTATCTTACGACAGGATTCCAGAACTGCTGACAACTTTGACTACTGTCATCGTCCAGAGCAGCCTTAATCACAAAATGCAGGACATGTGCCGAGCAGCGAACTCCTACAAATCATTCCATTTGGCTATGCGACCATCCCCAACAGAAACAAAATGCTTCCATACTTTTGACCGCCGTTTGCGGTTACCGCTGCCATTGGGTGGCGAAGAATGTTCTACAATTTGTTCAGGGTGATGGCTTTGAGATTGAGTAGCTTTTTGGGTGATGGAAGAAGATGGTGGTGGCCTAACACTGGTTACCATGGCACTGGTTTCTGGGATGATAGAAGAAGATGGTGGCCTAACACTGGTTACCGTGGCAATAGATAAATCTTCTAAGACAGAAGTGGGTGATGGTGACTGTATTGTGTGTGTAAATAACAGAGGAGACACAGGAGGATCAATATCTGATGCTGGACTACACACTTGATATTGTTGTAGTAATTGTTCTTCCTCTAAATCCAATCCTATTCCTAAATCAAAACCTTTAAAAGGTGGGACTTAAAGGTATGTCATCAAAAGGTGGTTCATCAGCAGGTATATTACCGCATCAAAAAAGCAACTGCAAAATTTTTTTACAATTTTAAATAAGTAAAAAAAAAAGATCTCTGATAGACAGCACAGCAAGTTATAAAACAGTGCACACACTACACCACAAAAGCATCAAAAATTACAATTGCAGGAAATAAAGAATAATACTCCTATGCTTGCTTTTCTAATAAGTCCTGTACTTACTCCAGTCCACTCCCTCAGTCACGAGAACTGACTCAGTCTCCTCCTCAACTGAATCTAAAAAGATTCAGGAATGCAGTGTAACTCAGACACAAAAGGGATAAGCTGATTGGCTAAAGATAGATTTAAGATACATCACTAATACACTGCCCATTTGAAAGAACGATTTGAGAATACCAAATTACGAACAGACGAAGAAAAGAAATTATGAATATACGAATGAAAATACAAACATGCGAAATTCGAACAGACATATTAAGATACACTTACACTGTCCATTCAAAAGAATGATTCGAGAACACGAACAAACAAAATTACAAACAGATGAAGAAACAAAATTACGAACATACGAATGAAAATATGAACATACGAAATTACGAACAGACAAAGGATTGAAAATACGAAATGCAAATCATTCATTATAGATGTCATTTTCTTTCTTTTACCGAATCGTAGTTTCGTATTTTTGTAAGTTCGTCCGTTCGTAAGTTCGTATTTTTGCGTGTTCGTTATTTTGCTTATTCGTAATTTCGTAATTTTTCATATTTTGGTTCTTTCAGATACTCAGATGTTCGAATTGATCCGAATGTATGAATACTAACAAATTTGTACGAAAATCTATTCATTACGAACCAAATCACACATGTCTAAATAGCAGCATTAGGTTTTGAAATCAGATGCATTTATAACAACATTCTCTCTAAGTGAACTTTTTTGGCACCTACAATTTTATTCCCTAAGTTACCTGGTAAATATTAAATGCATGTTGTTCTGCTTTAACCACTTTAGCCCTGGACCATTTGGCTGGCCAAAGACCAGAACGTTTTTTGCGATTTGGCACTGTGTTGCTTTAACTGACAATTGCACGGTCGTGCGACGTGGCTCCCAAACAAAATTGACGTCCTTTTTTCCCCACAAATAGAGCTTTCTTTTGGTGGTATTTGATCACCACTGCGGTTTTTATTTTTTGCGCTATAAACAAAAAAAGAGTGACAATTTTGAAAAAAACACTTTTGTTTTTACTTTTTGCTATAATAAATATCCCCAAAAATATATAAAAAAAAAACATTTTCTTTCTTAGTTTAGGCTGATACGTATACTTCTACACATTTTTGGTAAAAAAAAAAAAAAAAATCATAATAAGCGTTTGATTGGTTTGCGCAAAAGTTATAGCATCTACAAAATAGGGAATAGTTTTATGGCATTTTTATTGATAATTTTTTTTTATTAGTAATGGCGGCGATCTGCGATTTTTATCGTGATATAGACATAGAGTTTGTGGGACCCGCAATCACACTCACGGAGCTTGCGGCAGGGTCGCGCGCGCCGCCGGCGGCGCGCACGTGACCACACAGCGGCAAATTTAAAGGGATATACCTGTACGCCCATTTGCCTGTCCGTGCCATTCTGCCAACTATATTTACATGAAGCGGTCCGCAAGCAGTTAAAAGAAAGGCATTTCATTGCCAACAAAGCTTTTAATTTTCTTTTTAATGCCTGTGTTTTACCAGATTGCAGTACCGATGGTTCTCAGTTACAGCACAATGTGGGTATAAACATACTAGATTTTAGGTATGTCTCCTGCATAATTTGTAAAAATAGCTTAGGGATGCACTGGATGAACTGGACCAGTTCAAATCTCAAATATTCATTTTCATATTGGTACTCCGTGTGCAGGTACAAGGAATCGTAGATACCAGCTTTGTAATGACTCATTCAATATAAATATCATAGATGCCAACATGAAGAAAAAAGTTAAAAGAGTAAGGCCATTAATGTGTGCTACTGAGCATTTAGACATAACAAAGGCTAATGTTCAGACTTACTGGTGTACTTTAGTCTATAAAAAGTCAAGTCAATCTTTCAAATGTGGATCACATATTGTACTTGGCTCCATGTCTCTGATCTCTCTGGTAAAAGTCCAAACTTCATCTGGGACCTACATTTATCTTTCCAAAGGTTATTCAACAGACATTGCTGTCTGTTCATGTTCTCCAGGACTAAAGTGAGGAAAAGTGAGATGTAGAGCTAGCCAGCATGGAGCAAGGTTCAGTGGGTAATATTGCGGGCATTAGTGTCAACAATATTAGAACTCTAGCTAATAAAATTGGAGAACTGGAGTTGCTAATGTACGAGGAGGATTTAGATTTTGTGATGGTTTCAGAAATGGGGTTTGACAGCTCACACACTTGGCTGGCAATCATTCAGGGGTATTCCCTATATCGTAAGGACAGGTAGGGTAGGAAGGGGGCTATGCCTGTATATCAAGAATGATGTGCATGTGAACGTGAGGGACGACATCACTAATGGAGCAAAGGAGGAGGTGGAATCCATGTGGGTGGAGCTCCAAAGAGAGGAAAATAATGGGATTGTATTAGTGGGTGTATGCTACAGACCCCCTAACCTGAGGGAGGAAGGGGAGGCGTACCTCCTATCACAGCTTGGAATGGCGGCAAGGCTTGTAAATGTTATTAAATAAAGAAAAAGCAGTACAGCGCATAAAATAAGAAATAAAATAAATAAAGCTAAAAGTCCAATATGAACAGGTTGCAGGCAAAATCCAGTGATTCCTCCAGTGACATTTGTGACATGAGAAAATTGCAGAGTGACTGTGGTGACAAATGTGGACCTCCACTTTCGATGATACTAGCCGCTTACCTCAATAAATGGACCCCTGAATAAATCAGTCAGGTCAAAACAGCGGTTCCCTCACAGGGATAATACCAGGAGGAGATGTGTACACAGTAAGGCATCAGCAGCAGCAGCATTCAGTAGCCAGCATACAGGCAGTATTCACATGTAAAAAATAGGAAAGAATCTAGTGCTCTCTGAATAATATTCAAAATGTTTTAATAAATTATGCGGAATAACTCACAATAAAAAGCACTGTGCCCCAGTGCGAAGGATAAAAGCATGGATGGAGTGGATGTCCCATACAGGATGGACGAGCGGAGCGCGGGTGACGTCACGATCGGAGCACGTACACAATGCCGTACGCGTTACGTCCCTCAAAATGGGCGGGACTTCCTCAGCGGCGATGGCTGAGCATGATGACACCCATTTAAATACATGTCCGCTCCTCCCAGGCAACAAATCAGCTTAAATGTATACCCATCACTATGGTAACCAAGGTCGAAGTGCTTCAAAACAGGAAGTGACTGTGTCCGCTCCTCCCAGGCAACCAATAAGCTTAAATGTATACCCATCACTATGGTAACTAAGGTCAAAGTGCTTCAAACCAGGAAGTGACTATGTCCATAGAATAACCATGTAGACTATGGATAAAAAGGCTATTAATGAATGGCCTATAATTATTGTACCAAGGCAACATATCTCTAGAACTTTAAACATATAAAGAAGTGAGACAAAAACTAAATATAAAATATTAATAAAAAATGTTAATAAAAAAGAAATATAAAGAAAGATATAAAAACAACGACGGCGTAAACCCCGCACATCCGCTCATCATCCTGGGTCATCCAATACCATAATTATAAATACATGTGAAATTAACACAATAAACTTAAAGTAACAGATTACAGAGAGCAGTCACTAGCGATCAGAGATGAAGCAGTTAACATCAAACTCGACGTTCAAGCCCCCTGGAACAAGGACCTTAGTCTCGTGAATCCAATGAGATTCTCTATGACTAAGTTGGCGTAGGAAGTTACCCCCCCTCCAATGTTTATTAACTCTCTCTATACCCCAGAAGCTTAAACCCCTGGGGTTTTGATTTTGTACCAATTTAAAATGCTTTGAAACATTATGTGTTTTTATGCCTTTTTTAATGTTGTTGACATGTTCCCCTAAACGAACATGCAAGGGGCGGGATGTCCTGCCAATGTATTGTAAGCCACACTCACACTGTAACATATAGACAACCCCAATTGTGGTGCACGTAATGAGTTGATCTATTTTATATTCTTTACCTGTGGAGGTGGCTTTAAAACTTTTACGTTTTTTATTATTACACTTAGAGTGCCTACAGGCTGTGCACCGCCCACAGGCATAGAATCCTGAGAGAAAGGAAAATAATCTACTTTCAGATTGTATGGGGGGATCCACTACACCTGGGGCTAGGCGATCTCGTAAGGATGGGGCTTTTTTGTAAATGAATGAAAGGCGGGATGGCAGCAGGGAACCCAGCACACGATCCTGTTTAAGAATTGGCCAATTCTTCAAAACAAGTTTTTCAAATTGTTTGTGCTGGATGTTGTAATTCAGTACCATTTTGAAATTGGAGACATCTGAACTAGCATTTTTGACCTTATCAGAAATTAGGGAAGCTCTATCCATGGCCATGACCTTCTCAACCTCACTGTTTAGTGTGTGTGTATCATATCCTTTTTCTACAAACCTTGATAAAAGTAAGGTAGAGTGGGAAATGAAATCACTATCTCATGTGCAATTTCGTCCGAGTCTGACAAATTGTCCCCTGGGAATGTTACAGAGCCATGATTTATGATGACAACTCCCCAGGGGGATGTATGAGTTGCGGTCTGTAGGCTTAAGATAATTACATAATCTAAACCCCTCATTATCTTTCCAGATCTCAAGGTCAAGAAACACTATTTTTTCCTTACTGAAATTCCAGGACAACTGAATGTTCTTAGTATTATTATCAAGTTTCTGGATAAAGGAATCCAAGCTAGGCTGATCCCCATCCCAGATCATGATAAGGTCGTCTATATACCGTTTGTAGCATACTAGCTCCGGGGGGGGGCGGTGCTTGAACACTACGTCTTCCTCCCAGTGGGCCATGAAAAGATTGGCCACACTGGGAGCAAAACGAGCGCCCATCGCAACGCCCCTTTTTTGGAGGAAAAATTGACGATTAAACCAAAAATAATACTTGGCCAAAAAAAAGGCCACACCTCTCAACAGGAACTTTTTATGTTTCTCAGGGAGGTCAGAGAACACAGATAGGGCCCATTGGAAAGAGGATAAAGCATCCTTGTGACCAATTATGGTGTAAAGGGACCCTACGTCAGCTGTGATCAGTATACTGGAGGGAGAGCAACTGACAGATTTGATGATTTGAATAATGTGTTTTGTGTCCTTAAGGAAGGCCTCCGTTTTGAAAACTAAGGGCTGGAGGAAGTGGTCAATATATTGGCCTAACCTGGAGGATATAGAGTCAATACCATTTACTATGGGCCTCCCAGGGGGGTTGTTAATATCCTTATGGATTTTTGGGAGGCAGTAAATGATAGGGGTTCTACAAAAAAGGGGATCCAAATAGGAAGCCTCCTTCTTATTGAGAACATTCTCCTTTTTTCCTTCCTCTATTAGCCAATGGAGCTCATCCTTGTAGGCTAACATAGGGCCCTTGTTCAGAATTTGGTAGGTATCACGGTCTTCCAATAACCTATTAAGTTCTTCCAAATATTTGGACTTATCTAAAATCACCAAACCCCCTCCTTTATCCGCTGGGCGGATGATGATATCATTCCTTGTTTCCAAGGATTTTATACCTTGCCTAATGGATAATGGGTCAACAGCCTTTCTAACTCTCATTTTATCCAGATCATTAAATAACATGTTCTTGAATACTTCAAGATACTTGTTATCGGTATTGAGAGGATTGAAAGTCGATTTGTTGCGTAAATTGGAGTGATAACCTCCTGCAATAGTGGCTGGTCTACTAGAATTTGACAAAAAATACTTTTTAATGTTGAGATGTCTGACAAATTTATGGATATTAACATAAGTATCAAATTTGTTTAAGTTTCGAACGGGAGCAAACTTCAGCCCCTTGTCTAGGACTTGAACCTCACTCTCGCTCAGAACAACGCTACTTAAGTTATATATCCCTGTTCCTAATGGGGTCTTTGCTTTTTGTAATCGCCTACCCCCTCTAGTTCCTCTCTCTCTTTTCTTTTTCGAGGTGGGCCTGTTATTTGTGGGGGGGGGAGTTTGTGGTTGATATTTCCACCACTCTCCCGGATTGGACTGGTAGGGCTGTGACCCTCTCCCCGGTCCACTCTGAGCCCCTAAAAAATCCCCTTCCTCATTACTAACCTGCTGTAATGGAGTAAACCTGTTAGACAGGGGTAATTGACCCCCATATGCATATTGGGGTGGGTCTCTTCTCCCATCATTGTTATGGAAAGGATATGAACCATGTTTCTGATTATCCCATCCCCGAGATGACCCATAATCCTGCTGGTACTGTGAATGGTCAAAATTAACTCTACCAGGGGTATTTAGGGGGCCCCTTCCTCTGCCTCCACCTCTCTTAGAGTTCCCTCTATTTCCCCGGCCCCTTCTTGTGGGGGGGGCAGGTGAAGGATGACTATAGGAATTGGATATAGCAGGGGGTGGAGCTGGTGTGCTAATTGGATTGTTATGTGTGACGTGAGAGTTGGTCCCGGGTAGGTTAGGAGGGGAAGAAACCTGCCATTTAAATATGTTCCCACTCCTAAAGTCATCCGAGTCTCTCATATATTTTTTCTTTTTCTTATTTTGAACCTCGAGGTCCCATTTAGTCAGTTTATTACCAAGATCAGTGGATAACCTAAGGAACTCTTCACTGTTTTTAAAAGGTTCAATGGCATTCCTAATGTCACGAATTTGCGACTCAAGGAATTCCATTTTCCTCTCTTTACGTGATAACAATAACTGTATTAATTCAGAACCCTTTTTGATAAAAAAATCTCTCCATTCAATTATGGATGCCTCATCTAAGAGGCCATCATTTGGTGGGATGTCCCCACCTAAGCCTCCTAGGGACAAGATTAGAGGAGAGATATTGTTTGAAAGAGGCAATGTCCCACCAGGTTTTCACCTTCTTCTCAAAAATGTGATTCAATTTTTTAAAAGAAGAGGTCAAGTCGTTACTTTGTTCTGATATGGGAGTATGTGAAAAAACCTCATCCAATTTGATTTCTCGTTTTTCAAGATAACAGAATACATCCATGGTTGCAGCTGAAATTGTGATAAATTAAAATAGACAAAGGTAAACAAAATCAACCAGCGCAAACCACCCTAGCCAAACAGCAGCTGTGATACTGAGGGTAAATTTATCAAATCCCATAAAATTGCATAAAGAAAAAGCAGTACAGCGCATAAAATAAGAAATAAAATAAATAAAGCTAAAAGTCCAATATGAACAGGTTGCAGGCAAAATCCAGTGATTCCTCCAGTGACATTTGTGACATGAGAAAATTGCAGAGTGACTGTGGTGACAAACGTGGACCTCCACCTTCGATGATACTAGCCGCTCACCTCAATAAGTGGACCCCTGAATAAATCAGTCAGGTCAAAACAGCAGTTCCCTCACAGAGATAATACCAGGAGGAGATGTGTACACAGTAAGGCATCAGCAGCAGCAGCTTTCAGTAGCCAGCATACAGGCAGTGTTCACATGTAAAAAATAGGAAAGAATCTAGTGCTCTCTGAATAATATTCAAAATGATTTAATAAATTATGTGGAATAACTCACAATAAAAAGCACTGTGCCCCAGTGCGAAGGATAAAAGCATGGATGGAGTGGATGTCCCATACAGGATGGACGAACAAAGTAACGACTTGACCTCTTCTTTTAAAAAATTGAATCACATTTTTGAGAAGAAGGTGAAAACCTGGTGGGACATTGCCTCTTTCAAACAATATCTCTCCTCTAATCTTGTCCCTAGGAGGCTTAGGTGGGACATCCCACCAAATGATGGCCTCCTAGATGAGGCATCCATAATTGAATGGAGAGATTTTTTATCAAAAAGGGTTCTGAATTAATACAGTTATTGTTATCACGTAAAGAGAGGAAAATGGAATTCCTTGAGTCGCAAATTCGTGACATTAGGAATGCCATTGAATCTTTTAAAAACAGTGAAGAGTTCCTTAGGTTATCCACTGATCTTGGTAATAAACTGACTAAATGGGACCTCGAGGTTCAAAATAAGAAAAAGAAAAAATATATGAGAGACTCGGATGACTTTAGGAGTGGGAACATATTTAAATGGCAGGTTTCTCCCCCTCCTAACCTACCCAGGACCAACTCTCACGTCACACATAACAATCCAATTAGCACACCAGCTCCACCCCCTGCTATATCCAATTCCTATAGTCATCCTTCACCCGCCCCCCCCCACAAGAAGGGGCCGGGGAAATAGAGGGAACTCTAAGAGAGGTGGAGGCAGAGGAAGGGGCCCCCTAAATACCCCCGGTAGAGTTAATTTTGACCATTCACAGTACCAGCAGGATTATGGGTCATCTCGGGGATGGGATAATCAGAAACATGGTTCATATCCTTACCATAACAATGATGGGAGAAGAGACCCACCCCAATATGCATATGGGGGTCAATTACCCCTGTCTAACAGGTTTGCTCCATTACAGCAGGTTAGTAATGAGGAAGGGGATTTTTGAGGGGCTCAGAGTGGACCGGGGAGAGGGTTGCAGCCCTACCAGTCCAATCCGGGAGAGTGGTGGAAATATCGACCACAAACTCCCCCCCCCACAAATAACAGGCCCACCTCGAAAAAAAAAAGAGAGAGAGGAACTAGAGGGGGTAGGCGATTACAAAAAGCAAAGACCCCATTAGGAACAGGGATATATAACTTAAGTAGCGTTGTTCTGAGCGAGAGTGAGGTTCAAGTCCTAGACAAGGGGCTGAAGTTTGCTCCCATTCGAAACTTGAACAAATTTGATACTTACATTAATATCCATAAATTTGTCAGACATCTCAACATTAAAAAGTATTTTTTGTCAAATTCTAGTAGACCAGCCACTATTGCAGGAGGTTATCACTCCAATTTACGCAACAAATCGACTTTCAATCCTCTCAATACCGATAACAAGTATCTTGAAGTATTCAAGAACATGTTATTTAATGATCTGGATAAAATGAGAGTTAGAAAGGCTGTTGACCCATTACCCATTAGGCAAGGTATAAAATCCCTGGAAACAAGGAATGATATCATCATCCACCCAGCGGATAAAGGAGGGGGTTTGGTGATTTTAGATAAGTCCAAATATTTGGAAGAACTTAATAGGTTATTGGAAGACCGTGATACCTACCAAATTCTGAAAAAGGACCCTATGTTGGCTAATAGAGGAAGGAAAAAAGGAGAATGTTCTCAATAAGAAGGAGGCTTCCTATTTGGATCCCCTTTTTTGTAGAACCCCTAGCATTTACTGCCTCCCAAAAATCCATAAGGATATTAACAACCCCCCTGGGAGGCCCATAGTAAAAAGGTATTGACTCTATATCCTCCAGGTTAGGCAAATTTATTGACCACTTCCTCCAGCCCTTAGTTTTCAAAACGGAGGCCTTCCTTAAGGACACAAAACACATTATTCAAATCATCGAATCTGTCAGTTGCTCTCCCTCCAGTATACTGATCACAGCTGACGTAGGGTCCCTTTACACCATAATTGGTCACGAGGATGCTTTATCCTCTGTCCAATGGGCCCTGTCTGTGTTCTCTGACCTCCCTGAGAAACATAAAAAGTTCCTGTTGAGAGGTCTGGCTTTTTGTTTGGCCAAGAATTATTTTTGGTTTAATGGTCAATTTTTCCTCCAAAAAAGGGGCGTTGCGATGGACGCTCGTTTTGCTCCCAGTGTGGCCAATCTTTTCATGGCCCACTGGGAGGAAGACGTAGTGTTCAATCACCGCCCCCCGGAGCTAGTATGCTACAAACGGTATATAGACGACCTTATCATGATCTGGGATGGGGATCAGCCTAGCTTGGATTCCTTTAACCAGAAACTTGATAATAATACTAAGAACATTCAGTTGTCCTGGAATTTCAGTAAGGAAAAAATAGTGTTTCTTGCCCCTGAGATCTGGAAAGATAATGAGGGGTTTAGATTATGTAATTATCTTAAGCCTACAGACCGCAACTCATACATCCCCCTGGGGAGTTGTCATCATAAATCATGGCTCTGTAACATTCCCAGGGGACAATTTGTCAGACTCAGACGAAATTGCACACGAGATAGTGATTTCATTTCCCAATCTACCTTACTTTCATCAAGGTTTGTAGAAAAAGGATATGATACACACACACTAAACAGTGAGGTTGAGAAGGTCATGGCCATGGATAGAGCTTCCCTGATTTCTGATAAGGTCAAAAATGCTAGTTCAGATGTCTCCAATTTCAAAATGGTACTGAATTACAACATCCAGCACAAACAATTTGAAAAACTTGTTTTGAAGAATTGGCCAATTCTTAAACAGGATCGTGTGCTGGGTCCCCTGCTGCCACCCCGTCCTTCATTCATTTTCAAAAAAGCCCCATCCTTACGAGATCGCCTAGCCCCAGGTGTAGTGGATCCCCCCATACAATCTGAAAGTAGATTATTTTCCTTTCTCTCAGCATTCTATGCCTGTGGGCGGTGCACAGCTTGTAGGCACTCTAAGGGTAATAATAAAAAACGTAAAAGTTTTAAAGCCACCTCCACAGGTAAAGAATATAAAATAGATCAACTCATTACGTGCACCACAATTGGGGTTGTCTATATGTTACAGTGTGAGTGTGGCTTACAATACATTGGCAGGACATCCCGCCCCTTGCATGTTCGTTTAGGGGAACATGTCAACAACATTAAAAAAGGCATAAAAACACATAATGTTTCAAAGCATTTTAAATTGGTACACAATCAAAACCCCAGGGGTTTAAGCTTCTGGGGTATAGAGAGAGTTAATATACATTGGAGGGGGGGTAACTTCCTACGCCAACTTAGTCGTAGAGAATCTCATTGGATTCACGAGACTAAGGTCCTTGTTCCAGGGGGCTTGAACGTCGAGTTTTGATGTTAACTGCTTCATCTCTGATCGCTAGTGACTGCTCTCTGTAATCTGTTACTTTAAGTTTATTGTGTTAATTTCACATGTATTTATAATTATGGTATTGGATGACCCAGGATGATGAGCGGATGTGCGGGGTTTACGCCGTCGTTGTTTTTATATCTTTCTTTATATTCCTTTTTTATTAACATTTTTTATTAATATTTTATATTTAGTTTTTGTCTCACTTCTTTATATGTTTAAAGTTCTAGAGATATGTTGCCTTGGTACATTAATTATAGGCCATTCATTAATAGCCTTTTTATCCATAGTCTACATGGTTATTCTATGGACATAGTCACTTCCTGGTTTGAAGCACTTTGACCTTAGTTACCATAGTGATGGGTATACATTTAAGCTTATTGGTTGCCTGGGAGGAGCGGACACAGTCACTTCCTGTTTTGAAGCACTTCGACCTTGGTTACCATAGTGATGGGTATACATTTAAGCTGATTTGTTGCCTGGGAGGAGCGGACATGTATTTAAATGGGTGTCATCATGCTCAGCCGTCGCCGCTGAGGAAGTCACACCCATTTTGAGGGACGTAACGCGTACGGCATTGTGTACGTGCTCCGATCGTGACGTCACCCTCACTTCGCTCGTCCATCCTGTATGGGACATCCACTCCATCCATGCTTTTATCCTTCACACTGGGGCACAGTGCTTTTTATTGTGAGTTATTCTGCATAATTTATTAAATCATTTTGAATATTATTCAGAGAGCACTAGATTCTTTCCTATTTTTTACATGTGAATACTGCCTGTATGCTGGCTCCCGAAAGCTGTTGCTGCTGATGCCTTACTGTGTACACATCTCCTCCTGGTATTATCCCTGTGAGGCAATTTTCTCATGTCACAAATGTCACTGAAGGAATCACTGGATTTTGCCTGCAACCTGTTCATATTGGACTTTTAGCTTTATTTATTTTATTTCTTATTTTATGCGCTGTACTGCTTTTTCTTTATGCAATTTTATGGGATTTGATAAATTTACCCTCAGTATCACAGCTGCTGTTTGGCTAGGGTTTGTGGTTTGCGCTGGTTGATTTTCTTTACCTTTGTAAATGTTATTATAATGGGGGATTTTAATTATCCAGCTATAGACTGGGCAGAAGGAACTGCACATTCGTCTAAGGCTCGCCATTTTCTAAATGTCTCGCAGGATAATTTCATGGGTCAGCTGGTGAATGCACTAACAAGAGATAACACACTTCTAGACCTACTGATTTCAAACAATACAGATCTGATCCTGGATGTGGAAATATAGGGAAACATAGGAAACAGCAACCACAGGTCAATTAGATTCAGTATAAATTACAGAAACAAGAAGCACAAGGGTAATAAAAGGACACTGAATTTCAAAAGAGCTAACCTAAATTGTGCTCCTTATGATATTAAATAGGCTAAAATTCTATGAACAAAGTACACGGAGGAAAAATGGGAGTCATTTAGGAGCATACGAAATAGAGGCATTGGCCAGTGCATTCCAAAGGGAAATAAGTTTAAAGAGCTAAAATTAATCCTGAGTGGGTAAACTCCAATGTAAAAATGCATATAAAAGCAAAAGATAAGGCCTTAAAAAAATACAAGGCTGAGGGGCCATTGTCAGCATTTCAACAATGCAAATCATGTAATAAGAAGTGTAAGAGGGCAATCAGGTCAGCTAAAATAGACCACAAAAGGCATATAGCAGGGGAGAGTAAAAAAAACAAACAAAAAAAAAAAACCAAGAAATTCTTTAAATATATATATATATATATATATATATATATATATATATATATATATATATATATAAACAGTAGGAAAGTTAGGCCAGAACATATTGGCCCCATAATGGATGATGAAGGGAATTGTTACAAAAGAAAAAGAGAAGGCAAAAGTTTTAAATGCATTCTTCTCAGTTTTCACAAAGGAAACTGGGGATATAGTAACCAAGCCTGTAATGTTAATAACACGTCACAGAAAGTACTATCATGGCTAAGAGAAGGCAGTTAAGAAATAAACTTGAAAAAAAACTTAACATAAATAACTCACTAAGACCAGATGGCTTACACTCGAGGGTCAGGTGATGGCTAGACCATTGTTTCTAATTTTTTTGGACAGTTTACTGACTGGGGTGGTACAAGCTAATTGGAGAAAAGCCAATGTGGTACCAAAATTAAAAAAAAGGGCCAAGATATATCCCTGGGATTTACAGACCAGTCAGCCTAACATCCAAGATTTTAGTAATTAAAACAGAATCATTGGTGGTAATCAGCTTGGATTTGTGAAAAATCGTTCTTGCCAGACCAATCTTAACATTCTATGAAGAAGTGATCTTCCATCTAGATAAAGGAAGGCATGTGGATGTGGTATATCTGGATTTTGCAAAGGCATTTGATACAGTTCCCACAAATGTTTACTTTATAAACTGACTGGATTGAAAACTGGCTACAGGGGCGGGTCCAAAGGTTGGTGATAAATAACGAGTACTCAGAATGGTCCGGTGTGGTAAGAGGGGTCCCCTAAGGATCTGTCCTGGGACCAATTCTGTTTAATTAATTCCTAAACAATATAGAGGATGGGATAAACAGATCAATCTCAGTATTTGCGTATGATACAAAGTTTTAGAGAGGAAGTAAACTCTTGAAAAAAATTCTTCTTTTTTCTCCCCTGTAAAAGAAAGGCATAATGTGCTATACTAGCACATTATGTGACACTTACCTGCAAACGAAGCCCGCATTGTCCAAGCTGCAGGCCGCATCCATCTTCACCCCTCTTCCTTCCAGGTCCGCGGACTCCGGCTCTGTGACTGTCCGGAGCCACGTAACATCACTCCCACACATGGGAGCCTTCACTCATGGCACTGTCTTATATCACCGATTACATCATCTGCGCAGTATACAGTAAATATATCCTAAATGGCTCACATTTAGGAGATATTTACAGTACCCTATAGGTAAGCCATATTCTAGGCTTACCTATAGGTATAAAGTATACATGGAGGTTTACAACCTCTTTAAGCAGGGCAATAACTTCTGCGCAGGATGTGGAAACCTTACAAAAAGACCTAAATAAAATAATGGGGTGGGCAACTATATGGCAAATGAGGTTTAATGTTGAAAAATGTAAAGTAATGCATTTGGGTGATAAAAATACAAACGCAAGTTACTGGTTGTGACGGACCCCTGTCCTCAACAGGACTATGTCTGCCGTAAATGCTTCCTTTGTCCAGAACCAGCACTATCCAAGACCCCTTAGCTCACCCAGTCATTAGTCATAATTCAATGTAGGGTGAAAAACATCATACTCTTTATTGAAACACATGTGCAAACAGATATATAACTCAAGGGACAGGTTAAACTATCCAATCAGCAAAGAATTCAGGGCAGGGTAAACTATCCAATCATCAAGGAGAGCTGTTGGAGGAATCTGCCTCTCCCCTCTCCACCCTGCTCCCCAGTCCACATGCCAGGAACACAAATATAAAACATCCATCCCATAATACATTTCTCCTAAGGCAGACAGACACAACACAAGTCCTAGTTGCAATCTCGGAACACCCAATAAGAGGATATTATGCAACTGGTCTAAACTACGTGGTATGTTCACCAATGCCAGGAGCCTGGCAGACAAGATGGGTAAACTAGAGATACTGTTGTACGAGGAGGATTTGGATTTTGTGCGAATTTCAGAGATCTGGTTCGACAGCTCTCATGATTGGCTGGCAAACATTCAAGGGTATACCCTTTATCGCAAGGATAGATAGGGTAAAAAAGGGGGAGGGGTAATGCCTATATATCAAGAATAATGTACAAGTGAATGTGAGAGATGACATCACTAAGGGAGCTAGGGAGGAGGTGGAATCCTTATGGGTAGAGCTCCAAAGGGATGAAGCTAAGGGGAAAATAATACTGGGAGTATGTTATAGGCCCCCTAACCTGAGGGAGGAAGGGGAGACAGATCTCCTATCACAATTTGGATTAGCAGCAAGGATGGGAAGTGTTATCATAATGGGGGATTTTAACTATCTAGACATAGACTGGGTGGAGGAAACCGTGCATTTATCTAAGGCTCGCCAGTTCCTAAATGTCTTGCAGGACAATTTTATGGGTCAGATGGTAGAAGCACCAACTAGAAATAAAGCGTTACTGGATCTACTGATTACCAACAATACAGACCTGATCACGGATGTGGAAATATGGGGCAATTTAGGTAACAGCGATCACAGGTCAATTGGCTTCAGTATAAATCACACAAATAGGAAACATAAGGGGAATACAAAGACACTAAATTTCAAAAGAGCCAACTTCCCTAAACTACGAGCCTTGCTAGAAGGCATAAATTGGGATAAAATCTTATGAACAAAGAACACGGAGGAGAGATGGGTTTGCTTTAAGAGCATCCCATTTGGTAATAAATTTCAAAGAGCGAACAAAAGTCCTGGATGGCTTAACTCCAATGTAAAAATGCATATAAAAGCAAAGAAGGCCTTCAAAAAATCATCAGCATTCAGACTTTATAAAGAATGCAACAAGAAATGTAAGGGTGCAATAAGGACGGCTAAGATAGAACATGAAAGACACATAGTAGAGGAGAGCAAAAAATATCCCAAGAATTCTTTAACCACTTCCCACCCGGCCTATAGCAGATTGACGGCCAGGCGGGGGTTCAGTTATCCTGACTGGGCATCATATGACGTCCTTCAGAATAACATGCTCCGCGTGCCAGTGGGGGCGTGCATCACGACGATCGGTGGAGCAGTGTGTCAGTCTGACACACCGCTCCATCGATCTTGGTAAAGAGCCTCCAGGCTCTTCACCACATGATCAGCCGTGTCCAATCATGGCTGATCACAATCTCAATAGGAAGAGCTGTTGATCGGCTTTTCCTCACTCGCACCTGACAGAGTAGAGGAGAGCCGATCGGCAGCTCTCCTGACAGGGGGGTCTGCGCTGATTGTTTATCAGTGCAGACCCCCCCTTGGATGCCCGCACCAGAGAAGCCGCCAGGACCACCAGGGAAGCAGGCAACATGTGGGTGGCCAAGTACGTACCCCATGGCCATCCACATGTGCCCAGTCTGTGCTCAATCTGTGCCAATCAGTGCCCACAAATGGGCACTGACTGGCACCATTATAAAGCAGTGATGCCCAGCAATGCCACCCATCAATGTCATCAGTGCCACCAATCAGTGTCAACAGTGCCACCCAGTGTCCATCTTTGCCACCTATCAGTGCCCATCCGTGCCAATCAGTGCCCACCTATCAGTGCCCATCCGTGCACCTATCAGTGCCACCCATAAGTACCCATCAGTGCCACCCATAAGTACCCAACAGTGCTGCCTACGAGTGCCAATCAGTGCCGCCTATGAGTGCCCATTAGTGCCGCATACCAGTGCCACCTATCAGTGCCCATCATCAGTGCCCCCTCATCGGTGCCCATCAGTGCCGCCTTATCAGTGCCCATCAGTGCAGCCATATCAGTGCCTGTCATTTAAGAAGGAAACGTACTTATTTACAAAAATTTTTAACAGAAACAAAGAAAAACTTGTTTTTTTTTCAAAATTTTCAGTCTTTTTTGATTTTTTGCGCAAAAAATAAAAACCGCAGAGGTGATCAAATACCACCAAAATAAAGCTCTATTTGTGGGAACAAAATGATAAAAAAATTTGTTTGGGTACAGTATTGTATGACCACGCAATTGTCATTCAAATTGCGACAGCACTGAAAGCTGAAAATTGGCTTGGGCAGGAAAGTGTCTAAGTGCCTGGTATTGAAGTGGTTAAGTATGTAAACTCTATATGTAATTCTTTAAGTATGTAATTACCGGGACCAGATGGCTTGCACCCGAGGGTACTTAGGGAACTCAGTTAAGTAATTGTCAGATCATTGTTCCTAATTTTTACTGACAGTCTACTGACTGGAATGGTACCAGCTGATTGGAGAAAAGCCAATGTAGCACCAATATTTAAAAAGGGCCCAAAATACATCCCTGGGAATTACAGACCAGTTAGCCTAACATCAATAGTATGTAAACTCTTGGAGGGGATGATAAGGGATTATATATAAGATTTTAGTAATGAGAACGGTATCATTAGCAGTAATTAGCATGGATTCATGAAGAATTGTTCTTGCCAAATCAATCTATTAACCTTCTATGAGGAGGTGAGTTGCCATCTAGATAAAGGAAGGCCCGTAGACATGGTGTTTCTGGATTTTGCAAAAGCATTTGACACAGGTCCCCATAAATGTTTACTGTACAAAATAAGATCCGTTGGCATGGACCATAGGGTGAGTATATGGATTGAAAACTGGCTACAAGGGCGAGTTCAGAGGGTGGTGATAAATTGGGAGTACTCGGAATGGTCCGGGGTGGGTATTGGGGTCCCCCAGGGTTCTGTGCTGGGACCAATCCTATTTAATTTGTTCATAAATGACCTGGAGGATGGGGTAAACAGTTCAATCTCTGTATTTGCGGATGATACTAAGCTAAGCAGGGCAAAAACTTCTTCGCAGGATGTGGAAACCTTGCAAAAAGATCTGAACAAATTAATGGGGTGGGCAACTACATGGCAAATGAGGTTCAATGTAGAAAAATGTAAAATAATGCATTTGGGTGGCAAAAATATGAATGCAATCTATACACTGGGGGGAGAACCTCTGGGGGAATCTAGGATGGAAAAGGACCTGGGGAGACTAATAGATAATAGGATCTGCAATGGCATGCAGTGCCAAGCTGCTGCTAACAAAGTAAACAGAATATTGGCATGCATTAAAAAGGAGATCAACTCCAGAGATAAAATGATAATTCTCCCGCTCTACAAGACTCTGGTCCGGCCGCACCTAGAGTATGCTGTCCAGTTCTGGGCACCAGTCCTCAGGAAGGATATACTGGAAATTGAGCGAGTACAAAGAAGGGCAACAAAGCTAATAAAGGGTCTGGAGGATATTAGTTTTGAGGAAAGGTTGCGAGCACTAAACGTATTCTCTCTGGAGAAGAGACGCTTGAGAGGGGATATGATTTCAATATACATATACCATACTGGTGACCCCACAATAGGGATAAAACTTTTTCGCAGAAGGGAGTTTAAGAAAACTCGTGGCCACTCATTAAAATTAGAAAAGAGGTTTAACCTTAAACTAAGTAGAGGGTTCTTTACTGTAAGAGCAGCGAGGATGTGGAATTCCCTTCCACAGGAGGTGGTACCCGCCGGGGGCCATTGATAGTTTCAAGAAACTATTAGATAATCACCTGAACGACCGCAACATACAGGTATATACAATGTAATACTGACATATAATCACACACATAGGTTGGACTTGATGGACTTGTGTCTTTTTTCAGCTTCACCTACTATGTAACTATGTAACTAAGAACAATGGGACATGGCCACACCCCAAACGATCACAGCAAACAGTCCACAACAGCATGAGACAACACACAATATATACAAACTGTATATATAACATTCCAGTGTGGCTGTACAGTGAGTCTGACTAGCACAGATCAGACTGAGGTTCTTGGTCACCCTGTGCCCCTAATGGACACAGGGTGATTTTCACATAAGAGGGGCTAGGGGAGCTGGACATGGAGTTTCCAGAGCTCTCCAAGATAAGCTGGGTTCCACAAGCCCCTCACCCAAAGTGACTCCCATCACACTTGCTAGGGGAAGTAACTCTGGGGTAGGGATGAGCCGAACACCCCCCTGTTCGGTTCGCACCAGAACATGCAAACAGGAAAAAAAGTTCATTTGAACACGCAAACACCATTCAAGTCTATGGGACACGAACATGAATAATCAAAAGTGCTAATTTTAAAGGCTTATATGCAAGTTATTGTCATAAAAAGTGTTTGGGGACCTGGGTCCTGCCCCAGGGGACATGGATCAATGCAAAAAAAAGTTTTAAAAATGGCCGTTTTTTCGGGAACAGTGATTTTAATAATGCTTAAAGTGAAAAAATAAAAGTGTAATATCCCTTTAAATTTCATAGCTGGGGGGTGTCTATAGTATGCCTGTAAAGGGGCACATGTTTCCCGTGTTTAGAACAGTCTGACAGCAAAATGACATTTCAAAGGAAAAAAAGTCATTTAAAAACTACTCGCGGCTATTGCATTGCCAGTCCGACAATACACAGAAGTTCATTGATAAAAACGGCATGGGAATTCCCCACAGGGGAACCCCAAACCAAAATTAAAAAAAAAAAAAAATGACGTGGGGGTCCCCCCTAAATTCCATACCAGGTCCTTCAGGTCTGGTATGGATATTAAGGGGTACCTCGGCCAAAATTAACAAAAAAAATGATGTGGGGGGTCACCCTAAATTCCATACCAGACCCTTCAGGTCTGGTATGGATATTAAGGGGAACCCCACTCCAAAATTAAAAAAAAAACGGCGTGGGTCCCCCCAAAAATCCATACCAGACCCTTATCCGAGCATGCAACCTGGCAGGCCACAGGAAAAGAGGGGGGGATGAGAGAGCGCCCCCCCCCGAACCGTACCAGGCCACATGCCCTCAACATTGGGAGGGTGCTTTGGGGTAGCCCCCCCAAAACACCTTGTTCCCATGTTGAGGAGGACAAGGGCCTCATCCCCACAACCCTGGCCGGTGGTTGTGGGGGTCTGTGGGCGGGGGGCTTATCGGAATCTGGAAGCCCCCTTTAACAAGGGGACCCCCAGATCCCGGCCCCCCCCCCTGTGTGAAATGGTAAGGGGGTACAAAAGTACCTCTACCATTTCACTAAAAAACTGTCAAAAATGTTAAAAATGACAAGAGACAGTTTTTGACAATTCCTTTATTTAAATGCTTCTTCTTTCTTCTTTCTTCTATCTTCCTTCATCTTCTTCTTCTTCTGGTTCTTCTGGTTCTTTCTCCGGTGTTCTCATCCAGCATCTCCCCCGCGGCATCTCCTTCCCTTCTTCTCCTCGGGCCGCTCCGCATCCATGGCATGGAGGGAGGCTCCCGCTCTTCTCTTCATCTTCTTCTCTTCTTCATCTTCTTTTCTTCTTCTCTTCTTCATCTTCTTCTCCAGGCCGCTCCGCATCCATGGTGGCATGGAAGGAGGCTCCTGCTGTGTGATGCTTCTCCTCTTCTAACGGGGGGGCGCACGGTGACTTGACGGGACTTCCCTGTGACGTCACGGGGAATGCCACAGGGAAGTCCTGTCATGTCCCGTGCGTCAGAGGGGGGCAGGGTCACCGGGTGGCCCCGCCCCCCATTATTTAAGAACCGTCAGAAGAGGAGAAGTGTCACACAGCGGGAGCCTCCCTCCATGCCATGGATGCGGAGCGGCCCGGAGAAGAAGATGAAGAAGAGAAGAAGATGAAGAAGAGAAGAAGAAGAAGGGAAGAAGGTGAAGAGAAGAGCGAGAGCCTCCCTTCATGCCATGGATACGGAGCGGCCCGAGGAGAAGAAGGGAAGAAGACGTCGCGGAGGAGATGCTGGACGAGAACACCGGAGGAAGAACCAGAGGAACCAGAAGAAGAAGATGAAGGAAGATAGAAGAAAGAAGAAAGAAGAAGCATTTAAATAAAGGAATTGTCAAAAACTGTCTCTTGTCATTTTTAACATTTTTGACAATTTTTTAGTGAAATGGTACCATTTCACACGGGGGGAGGGCCGGGATCTGGGGGTCCCCTTGTTAAAGGGGGCTTCCAGATTCTGATAAGCCCCCCGCCCGCAGACCCCCACAACCACCGGCCAGGGTTGTGGGGATGAGGCCCTTGTCCTTATCAATATGGGGACAAGGTGTTTTGGGGGGCTACCCCAAAGCACCCTCCCAATGTTGAGGGCATGTGGCCTGGTATGGTTCAGGAGGGGGGCCGCTCTCTCGTCCCCCCTCTTTTCCTGCGGCCTGCCAGGTTGCGTGCTTGGATAAGGGTCTGGTATGGATTTTTGGGGGGACCCCACGCCGTTTTTTTTTTTATTTTGGCCGGGGTTCCCCTTAATATCTATACCAGACCTGAAGGGCCTGGTATGGAATTTAGGGGGAAACCCCACATCATTTTTTTTTTAAATTTTGGCTGGGGTTCCCCTTAATATCCATACCCGACCTGAAGGGCCTGGTATGGAATTTAGGGGGACCCCCACGTCATTTTTTTTTTTTAAATTTGGTTCGGGGTTCCCCTGTGGGGAATTCCCATGCCGTTTTTATCAATGAACTTCTATGTGTATTGTCGGACCGGCAATGCAATAGCGGCGAGTAGTTTTAAATGACTTTTTTTCCTTTGAAATGTCATTTTGCTGTCAGACTGTTCTAAACACGGGAAACATGCGCCCCTTTACAGGCATACTATAGACACCCCCCAGCTACGAAATTTAAAGGGATATTACACTTTTGTTGTTTCACTTTAAGCATTATTAAAATCACTGCTCCCGAAAAAACGGCCGTTTTTAAAAAAATTTTTTGCATTGATCCATGTCCCCTGGGGAAGGACCCAGATCCCCAAACACTTTTTATGACAATATCATGAATATAAGCCTTTAAAATTAGCACTTTTGATTTCTCCCATAGACTTTTAAAGGGTGTTCCGTGGCATTCGAATTTACCGCGAACACCCCAAATTGTTCGCTGCTCGGCGAACTTGCGAACAGCCGATGTTCGAGTCAAACATGAGTTCGACTCGAACTCGAGGCTCGTCCCTACTCTGGGGAACCTAGGATGGAAAAGGCCCTGGGGGTCCTAGTAGATGGCAGACGCAATGGCATGCCAAGCTGCTACAAGCAAAGCTAGCAGAATATTAGCATGTATTAAAAAGGGGATATATTCCAGGGATAAAACAATAATTCTCCCACTCTGCAAGGCTCTGGTCCAGCCGCATCTTGAGTATGCTGTGTAGTTCTGGGCACCAGTCCTCAAGAAAGATATCCTGGAACTGGAGAGTGTCCAGAGAAGGGTAACAACGCTTTGGAAATGGGACTAGAGGGACTCAGCTATGGGGAAAGACTACAAGAATTGAACTTATTCTCTCTGGAAAAGAGACTCTTGAGAGGGGATATTTAACCTTACCAACTGTGTAACTATGTAAAAAAATAAATAAATAAAAAAAGGAACAGAATAGAGAAAAAATTTTCCAGCTGTGACAACTGTTTAAGAGGAGCTTTCTCTCACTTTGGAGACATTTCCTTTCACCTACTACAATTCTGTTCTCTAAGATACCAGTGCCAGGGGTTTCTTCCAGTGTACTTCACCTCCTCCCCATATCTGATATTTTTTTTGGTATAATTGCTGACCTCAGATAGAGCACTTATTTGATCCATACTGACACAGCCTGCCCATGACCACTGCACATACATAAGCCATAAATTAAAAATAAGCCAAATTAAAGATAATACAGTACCCAGCATAGGAACTGGTAACTCGTTCACTTTTGAGGCTCGCATGTAATCAGTGGTATTCAGGTGGCCACCTCCAAGTGATGTCAGGATGTGGTGCCATTAACCCAAAGAGTGCACCATTTGAGAGCAACATTTTTTGGACAACATTTATGAGAAAGTGAGGGAACTTATATATCATCTTTGTAATCTTTTTTTAAACAGATCAAATCATGCATGCCAATATTTTGTTTGAATTGTCTATTAGCAGCTAGATCATGCCTGCACTTCCCTACCAGCATCTGATGCCAGTAGTTTGCTTAAAGACAGTACAATACTATAGAACACAACTAGAGAGATAAAGCTGCTTTTCAATAAACTATTTTATAAAAATTGATGATTATCTAGTGCAAGGCTGTTCATTTTCAATCCTTGAAATCCAGAACAGGATAATGAGAAGACAAAATAATTTTACTGAGTAGATAAAGCCTTGCTCTGTTCACTCTAGAAAGTAAAGACTGTTGGAGAATCCTGGCTTTTGGTAATGGGTATGGTGGTTCAGCACTCCAGGTTACCTGGTTAGAATTGTGTTGGTATTACCATCTGTTGTTACTATTGCTCCTAGTGTTCCTGGTCAAAAGTTGGTATTGAAAGCAGAAGCAGTTGAACCAGAATTTCTATGAGGTTGCGGCTGTATAATGCAGTCAGCTACTGCAGGAAAACTACAGCAAAAATACAGTATAATTGTCATATAGCTCAATAACGCTTTTCTGTTCATATCTCTCTGCTGCAATGCAATGGGTTATGAAAAATCAGTCTACACCACAGGGGCCCATAGAAATTAATGGTAATGCAGTAAAATGCACTGGCTTAAAGTGTCGGCCATTTGAAGACAGAGATTATTTTTATTTATTTTTGTTAGTAAAGAATATGCAAATGCATACAGGGAAATGCCAAAAAAAAATGATGAAAACATCAACTAAAATGCAAAAATCTTCTTGCATTTTTAAAATTGGGAAAGTGCAAATGCAGTCTAAGAGATTGTCCTCTTATTGGAAACAGACCTGCCTGACTAGTGAAGAGAGATTGTATTTTGTTAATAGAGCTGTCATAACTATAGCTATACTTATTGGTCTCTGTTCATTCCAGCCCTCTTAATGATAGCCTTTCTTTAACAAGTATGAGCTGGATAATGGGGAATCCCTACTAATTAGAGAAAGAAAAACATAGGCTCCCAGCACATCAGGGTTCCTGCTTTCCTTTCCTACCAGCAAGCTATCTAAATACATTGAAGTAGGTGAGAAGGGGAAGAGCAAGTCAGGTAATGGCTCCTGCAATCAATACCCTTGAACTGCCTCCTGTTATTGTTCTGTCAGCTCCAAGGTTCTTTGAGATTTGTGTTCAATAAAGACATTAACCGTGAATAATGTTTCTACTAAAATTGTGAAGAAGCCCCCGAAAACAGGACTGACATTAATATAAGGACGTGTTTCTCCTAACTCAATACCCTATGGAGAGGTGTAGGGAAAGAGTTCCCATTCCCAGCTGCAAGTTTTTTAAAATGCAATCAATCAGTGATCACCCTTCTCACTAAATACACAATATACAATCAGATAGATATAGTGTATGGCCATGTTTATACATCTAAAATTACCAGTTGCGCTTTCAGTGCCATTAATTGGTAACGGCATACCAAACACAGAAGGAAACACACATTTTGCCACGTGAAAAAAACAAGGGGCATATGCTGCAAAGTGCACAGTAAAAAACACGCAATCCATAATACCAGAGGCGTATCTAGTGAAAATGGCGCCTATGGCAAGACCTGAAACTGCGCCCCTGTCCAGCACCCAAAAATTCGGTAACATCAGCACCCATAAATACAGTAACATCAGCACCCATAAATACAGTAACATCAGCACCCATAAATGCGGCCTTACCAGCACCCAAAAATGCTGTGCCATCGCCTCTGACACTGTACAGAGGTAGAAAGGGAGTAGAATCACCAGCGACCGGGTGCTCTAGGCTGCCTAGTTTGCCTAGTGGTAGCGCCGGCCCAGTCTGCTTGGCACACACGCAGAATCGCCCATGATGACTTTAAGACCCCTTTCACACTGGAGGCATTTTTCAGGTGCTACAGCGCTAAAAATAGCGCCAGCATAGCGCCTGAAAAAAGCCTCAGCTACAAACCCAGTGTGAAAGCCTGAGTGCTTTCACACTGAGGGCGCTGCGCTGGCAGGATGTCACAAAAAGTCCTGCCAGCAGCTTCTTTGCAATGGGGCAGTGCTGCCATACCGCCGGCAAAGCGCTGCTGCAGCGGCATTTTGTGGATTTAACCCTTTTTTTGCCCGCTAGCGGGGGTTAAACCGCCCCCGCTAGCAGCCGAATAGCGCTGCTAAAACAACGGTAAAGCGGCGCTACAATAGCGCTGCTTTACCGCTGACGCCCGGGGCGGCTCAGTGTGAAAGGGGTCTAAGTCATCATCATGTGCGTGTGTGTGTGTGTATGCCAGGCCCAAGCAGAAGCAAGTAGCCAATAAAATATAGTGCTCAATATGGATTAAATAAATATGCTTAGCCATTGATATCATAAATAAAGTGTAATAAAGTGATTTGTGCAAAAGCAGGTACTACTAACACAAATCACTTTTTTACACTTTATGATATCTATGGCTAAGCATATTTATTTAATCCAAATTGTTTGAGCACTATATTTGATTGCTTGCTTTGAAGTTGGTGCTGGTTACTGGTACACATGCACAAGATGATCAATATCATGGTGACAGGTGCTGTACAGTACTAGTACCTGCTGCTGCTGCCTGGGGGGGGTTCAATTGGTTTTCTACTCTGATGTCTCTTTCTTCTCCTGGTCGCCAGCCTCCATGTTCCCCTATAGACAGGCCCAGATTAAGAGCATCATGGGCCTGGTGTTGGTGGGCCTTTTTATGAAAATAAATAAAATGAAAACGCAAACAATTTTTTGTTAAATTTAAATTAAAGAGAGAGATGGGGGAGAGAGAGAGAGAGAGAGAGAGAGAGAGAGAGAGAGAGAGAGAGAGAGAGAGAGAGAGAGAGAGAGAGAGTGAAAGAGAGAGAGGGTGGTAGGGGGTGAAGGGGGTGAGTGAGAGAACAGGGTGAAAGAGAGGGGATGAGAGAGAGAGGGGGGTGGGAGTGAGGGGGTGAGTCTGTGGGGGGCACAGCATAGTACATTACACGGGGGGGGGGGGTATAGCACAGTACATCACATGGTTGGCACAACACATTACATGGTGGATACATGGATACAGCACATTTAATGGTGGGCACAGCACATTACGCGGTTGGCACTGACCAATACAGCACATTACAAGGTAGGCACAGTACATTATATGGTGGGCACAGCACATGACATGGTTGGTACTGCACAACACAACACATTGCATGGTGGGCACAGCACATGCACACAGTGGGCACAGGACCTTATATGGTGGGCACAGCACATGACATGGCAGGCACAGCTGAGCACATTACATGGTGGGCACTGGACATTACAAGTGGGCACTGCACAGAACATTATATGGTGGGCACAACACATTATATAGTGGGTACTGCACATAGCATGGTGGGCACTGCACAGCACATGACAAGGTGGGCACTGCATGACACAGCACAGCACATTACATTGTGAGCACAGCACATTAAATGGTGGACACTGCATATGACATGATGAGCCCTGCACACCACATTCCATTGTGGGTACTGCACGGCACATGCCATGGTAGACAATGTACAGCACATTACATGGTGAGTACAGCATATTACATGGTAGGCACTGCATGGTGCAGCACATGACATGGTGGGCACAACACAGCACATGACATGGTGAGCACTGCACAGCAATTTACATGATGGGCACTGCACATGACATGGTGGGCACTGCATGACACAGCACATTACATGGTGGGTACAGCGCATTACATGGTGGGCACTGCATGGCACAGCACATGACGTGGTGGGCACAGCGCATTACATGGTGGGCACTGAATGGCACATAAGATTACATGGTGGGCACAACACATTACATGGTGGGCACTGCATGGCAAAGCACGTTTCATGGTGGGAAATGCAACTGCACATTACATGTTAGGAACTGCACATGACATGGTGGGCACTGTTGAACAGCACAGCACATTACACAGTGGGCACAACACACTACATGCTGGGCACAACACATGGCAGGGTGGGCACAGCATAGCACATGACATGGTGGGAAGTGCACATGACATGGTGGGCGCTGCACATTACACGGTGGGCACTGCACATTACACGGTGGGCACTGCACATTACATGGTGGGATCACTGTATGGCACAGCACATGACATGGTGGACACTGCAAATTACATAGCGGGCATTGCAAGGCACAGCCATGACATGGTGGGCATTGCACATGACATGGTTGGCACTGGATGGCACATCACATGACATGGTGGGCACTGCACATTACATGGTGGGCAATGCAAGGCACAGCACATGACATGGTGGGCACTGCAAGGCACAGCATGACATAGTGGGCACTGAACATCACATGAAGGGCAATGCAATGCACAGCACATGACATGGTCAGCACAGCGCATTACATGGTGGGCACTGCAATGTACAGCAAATGACATACTGGACACAGCACATTACATGGGGGGCACTGCAAGGCACATGACATGACATGACATGACATGACATGGTGGGCACAGCACATTACATGGGGGGCACTGCAAGGCACATGACATGACATGGTGGGCACAGCACATTACATGGGGGCACTGCAAGGCACATGACATGGTGGGCACAGCACTTTACATAGTGGGCACTGCAATGCACATGACAGGACATGGTGGGCACAGCACATTACATGGGGGCACTGCAAGGCACATGACATGGTGGGCACAGCACTTTACATAGTGGGCACTGCAATGCACATGACAGGACATGGTGGGCACAGCACATTACATGGGGGCACTGCAAGGCACATGACATGGTGGGCACAGCACATTACATGGGGCACTGCAAGGCACATGACATGACATGGTGGGCACAGCACATTACATGGGGGGCACTGCAATGCACATGACATGGTGGGCACAGCACTTTACATAGTGGGCACTGCAATGCACATGTCAGGACATGGTGGGCACAGCACATTACATAGTGGGCACTGCAAGGCACATGACATGGTGGGCACTGGGCACAAGAGAGCACATTACATGGGGGAAGCAGCAGTCTGTCCCCTAGCACAATAATTACACAACATCCCCCTAACAAATGTACTGACCTTATCATAACAGTATGGGAGATGTCCTTCCTCCCGGGCTCCTGCTGGTTAGGACATCAGCGCCCCTCCCCCAGACATGGAGGATCTGTGTGAGTGAACAGATCCTGTGATAGGAGTCAGGCATCGGCAGAGACAGGACTCGGCTGCACTGACTTGTCTCCTCCATGTGTGCACAGAGGGCTCCTCTTCCTTCAGGAAGGCACACAGGAATTGACAAGCCACTTCCATGTGCCTATATTGAGGGAGGGGCCTGGAGCTGCAGCTCCACCAGCCCCTATGTTAATCCGGCCCTGGGCGGAGCATTAGGCTCCGCCTCCGCCAGTTACTCTATCTCTGCGTAGATGACCCAGGGGCGGTCACTCTGGCCAGACCAACTCATCGGCCGTCAGGGGGGGTGCCTGTCACTGGCTTCCCTCCTGGCCTCCTCACTTGCTAATTTGCTGTGCCGGCGCTGCGCTCCAGCAGGCCGGTTGTGGCGCCGGGGACAAGAGTATAGCGGGAGGCGGCCGCGAGAGGACGGGTAGTGGGACTTTATTTTTTGTGCTTTTTTGCCGCCCCCCCTATGGCGCCCATGGCACTTGCCATGGCTGCCATACCCTAGATACGCCTCTGCATAATACCCCAAAATGTCCCATTAACCACATGCAAAAGGTCCCATTAGCCAACTGAAATCAACGGTCTGCCCTATGCGTGTCACAGGAAAAATGAGACACAAAATGTGCGCTCCCATTATGCTAGATGTGAATGGGGCCTGAAAGTCAAATTGGTGCAGTAACACAAGAACAATTAGGCTCCATTCACATCTGTGTGCTTCCTTGCATTTCAGAAATGTGCTGCATTAAAATTTGCAATAAAAAAAATGCACCAAGCTCCACAAAAGTTCTGAAGCTTCTTTAGGGCGATAGCTGCATGTAGGGCAACCCATTCTGGTGGATGGACTGCCCTATGTGTGATGAGGGAAAATGCGAAAATGCTCAAAAACAATCTCCCCCCGCTAAA